>NW_021940687.1:2738418-2750093 GCF_001715985.3 Manacus vitellinus
TTGCAAGTCTGGGTGCAAGTCATGCTTGGCAGATCCTCTTTCATCCTTGCAGGGAAAAAGGGGAACAGCCTTCAGAGGGTTCCAGACCCAAGGATGCAGGTACAGGGATTGCCTGTATGTGCCATTTGAAGACCTTTTATCAGATCCCTTCATGAATCCCAGCGAAGTTTATGACAAGACAATACATGATCAGCTTGGGGTGCAGGGGTACAGGTGCACTGGCCCAGTATTGTGGGAGCTTGTGGTTTCTCACATCAGTTGCTGCCTGTTCCCTCGAGGATGGTTTTGTTTATATTAAATTAAAAAGCTTTCCAAATAAGATGCTATGGCTGATTACTTGTACTCCAGACAAGTCCCCAACTCTGTCCCTCACTCTGGCTCCACTGCCAGCTGGAACAAAACCTCATATGGCATCTTTTGTCCTGTCTTGCCCAAGCTTTGTCTGACCCTTGCCCAGGATCCCATCCCAGATGGAGGGAGCACCCAGCCAAGTGAGCACCCAGCCCTTCAATTCAGGAGGGATCTCACCCCAGCTTGGTCCTTCTGCAACAATGTGAGGGCACCCCCCTTCCAAAATCTGAGCCTCTGTGTTCTTTTCCTTACTCCTCTGAAAAGTGACCAAGGAATCATAGAATCCTAGAATGATTTGGGTTGGAAGGGGCCTTAAAGATCACCTGGTTCTACCTGCCTGCCGTGGCAGGAACACCTTCCTCAGGGTTACTCCTGACAGAAGAACCTGTGTCGACGCCTACGAGGGTTCGGGAATAGTCCGTGGGTACACAGGAATAACATGGACAGTTCCTGCCATAGTTAAGGATAAGAGGATGCAGAATCCTCCCCCGTGATGCCAAGAGCCCTTAATGCAGCAATTGGCTCATGGTTTCAGAAGCCACTTAGAGGCTTATTCTGGTGTTAGTGCCTTGTGAGCGGCTGGGAGCTCAGTGCTGGAGGGCTCCAAGGCTCCGGGGTGTTAGTGGAGTCCTGGCTCTCTTCTCAGTGGGAGCACAGGAGAAGGTGGAGTCAGTGGTCTTCCTCTACTTACAGCCTGTCCAGGAATGGGAGGCTTGGAGTCAGTGATCCAGACCCACATCTTCCAGAAAAATGATCTCAGAGCCGAAAGAAGCCCCAAGACACAGGCTAGGGCTGGAGTCCTCTGTGCCACAGAATGCTCCAGCCTCTGGGTACGAACCTAACCACATCTTGGACACCAAAGACCTCTCCAGATGTGCTACCACAAAACCCTGTGGCAGCCAGGAGCAGCAGATGGATTTCCACGGGGTGGTGCCAGACCTATGTGAAGGGAGCTGGGTGCCCTGCACATCCCTGGGCAGAGATTCCTCACCTTTTCCTTACTCACCAGCCCAAACCCATATTGAAGCTGGCTTCACACAAGCAGCCACTCCATGTTGCTCCAGGTATTTAAGAGCCAAATTAGCCCACTTATTGAAAACATCAAGTGTTTGAAGAGCTGGGGAAAAGAGGAGTTGCTGTGACATGACCCACCTCCCTGGTAGCACCAGTTGCAAAGCACAGGCACGAGGCCACCACGAGGGTCAGCGTGACATGGGCACGGTGGGAGCTGTGTCTCGCTGCCCATGGGGGACCACGTGGCACATCTCAGCCCTGGGCTTGTCAGCCCTGCCGTAAGAACAAACTGCGTGGGCAGTAATTCTTCCCAAAAATGCTCTTCCAGTCAGTGATGGAAAACTCCATCATGGGCTATTAAATATGAAGTCCCTGAGCCACAAATCCTGCACCAGTCGGAAGTGCCAGACTATTTATACACTCCCGTGTAAGAGCCATAGCAGACCTTTGGCTGTCTCCACTGCTTTTTGAACGTTTTCCAGTCCAGCTATATGCTTCCGAGACAGGGAGAGCAGAAATGCACTCCGTGAATTATGGATGTGTGGAGGGTCATAATGATGTTCTCCCTTTCATAGGCTTCTCTTCTCCAAATGATTTTTAACCTGCGCCTCTCATTCAAGCAGCTCTCGGACTACCTGGTAACTCTGAGCTCTCATTCCAGGGAGGGGATAACTTGGGGCACGTTGTAAGACTGTGAAGAGAAGAAAATAAAAAAACCCACTTTTGTCCTCATTCAGTACCAGCTGCCATTTTATTGTCTTCTTACACAGTGTCACAGATCGTTGTTCACCCTGAATTGTTGATGGGCTTGTCACCACATGGACCACACAGAGGTGGAAGTTGTGAGCTAGAGGGTTGGAGACAGGGTTGCACACCAGGGTTTTGCCCAGTCTGGATGGTTGGAATCCTCCCCCAAATGCTGCTTCATCCTTCACCATCCTCTCTACTCGCTCCTCTTCATCCTCCCCAGCAGCTGGGAGGAGTGGGAGGAAGGCAGGAGGCAGACAGTGCTGGGGTGTGTGAGGAGAGGACCAAAGTGGCTGATCCTGGGATAGAGCAGTGGTGGCCCCAGCTGTTCCTGGTCCTAGAAGGAAGTGGTGGTAGTTATGGCAGTGCTTCCCAGCCAGGTTCCCCACTCCACTGCACATTGAAGCACTGAGGAGGGCACATCCCTGTGCCTGGGAGCAGCACCTGACGGGGCAGGAGGTGTGCAGGGAGCAGGGAAGCTTTCCCACCTGTTTCCTCTCCCTCTCCCCAACTCCTGACAAATGCTAGCACAGCCCCTGCACTGCCTGGGAGCTCTTGTCCCCACCCCTGGGAGGCTGCAGGCAGGTCATTGAGCAGCTGTGATTTGTCCCTCGCCCTCGCAGTGGGGATGAATGGGACCGTGCACCCAAGGCAGCTCCATTCCATCTGCATGGAGTGTGAAGAGAGTGAGATATGATGTGCAGCAGGAGCAAATTCTTGGTGTCCTAAGTACATAAAAGCCAGTGTGGTATCAATGCCTTTGGGGCCTGAACTCTTTTGTCCCACGCTGACAGGCTGAAATAGAAAAACATCTCATCTCCTATCCTCTCCCTTCTGCAAGAGCAAAGCCCTTGGGCCCACAGCCCTGCCCACAGCAGGATTTGCAGGGTTGGGGTCAGGGTTGGGGTGTGACAAAATGCTTGATGAAGGCTTTGCCTTATCTGCTCATCCTCACCACCCATAACTGGTCCCACACGCCTGCCCTGCACCAGGTCGAGGTCCCGTCTCCCTGAGCCATCTGCCTGCCGGCTGGGCTGCCGGTGGCCCCATTTCCCCCTTCCTCCATCCTGAGCACCAGGACTCAGTCTGCTAAAATCCCCATCGAAGGTGGGATTACCAGGCGCTGTCTGGAGCTCAGATCACCTGGGTTTTTCAGCCTTGGGCAGAGGAATGAGCTTTGTGGAAAATAAAAATGGGATAGGGTTGAGAGCCTGGCATGGAGCTCCCTAGGGAGTGGAAGGAGGTGTCTCCTGGGGCTGAGCAGCTGATTTAGCTCCTGGAAGGCTTCATGCCAGATGAATTGTTTTTGCTGGGTGTTTGAGATCCTGTTTTGCTCTGCCTGGGCTGGGAGACAGCCCCAGTTCTCTGCTCAGCTTAATACTTTAGGCACAGTGGAAGAAGAGACGCTCAAGGACCATGTGGCTGATGGCCAGGAGCGGATCTAGGCAAGGTCTATAAAGAGCATCATGGCACATAATGCCAACTACCTGAAAGGAGGTTGTAGCCAGGTGGGGGTTGGTCTCTTTTCCCAGGCAACTATCAGCAAGACAAGAGGGCATGGTCTCAAGTTGTGCCAGGGGAGGTTTAGGTTGGATATTAGAAAGAATTTCTTTACAGAGAGGGTGCTCAGACATTGGAATGGGCTGCCCAGGGAAGTAGTGGATTCTCCATCCCTGGAGGTTTTTAAAAAGAGAGTGGATGTGGCATCAGTGCCATGGTCTAGTAACTGCAGCGGTAGTGGATCAAGGGTTGGACTTGATGATCTCTGAGGTCCCTTCCAACCCAGCTGATTCTATGACTCTGTGATTCTATAAGGACCTTCCATCTCTCCACTGCCACGTCCTAAGGATGGGGGTTGGCAGGGCAATGAAAACCTGCAAGAGAAGAGCTGTCAGAGTATCTCCAACAGCATCAGCCCACCACCCTGCATGGGACGGGCTGGGAGCCAGTGGACACCCTGGCTTAGCCCAGCTAAAATTGAGCCAATGGGACTGGGCAGTTCTGGGGGGTTTGAGCTTTTCTTCAGCACATCAGGGGAAACACAGACCCTTTAACTGAATCCACGGAGCAGCCCTTTCCCTCCACCCACCTTCTTCAGCTTTTTGCAAATCCTGGATTTTTTTCTAGCCTAGAAATGGAGCTATAAGGTGCTGGGGGACTGCTACCAGGAACTCCAGGAGGGGCTTCCCTAAGAGGTCCCCACCAGCTTTAGTACTGCTTGATGGCAGAGGCTTGGGTTCCCTGGGGAAAGGGAAGGACCCACTAATGGAGAAACCCTGGGAAAGAAGCAATATTAAATTGCACCTCACTGGGAAGAAGCCACCCCCATTCCAAATGGATCCTCTCACTGGATGCAGCTTTGTGAAAGCCATGGCAGCATCCGGATCCAGGAGCAACGAGCCCAGAACTGGGGTGAGAGAAGCCCTGCTGACCCGGTCCCAGCTCCAGGCACACAGCCCTGCAGGCCCCAAGTGATGGCCTGTATTCCAAACCACTTCAGATTCCACAAGCACACCCAGAGGCTCCCTCCCGGTCCAGGAAGCATCCCATGGTGCAGGCAAAGCAGGAGCCCAGGTAGCCTGGGAGGAACATGAAGCAAGATCCTTTATTGTACACAGTACAGAATGTAATGCAGCTTTGCAGGAGATACATAGCCCTGCTTGAGTAAAGATATTTCAAATCAGTCCTCAGATTAACCCCTTCTGCACTGCAGACCTGCCACACCGAGCAAATGGTTAAAACCCTGTCCCCAAGGTGGGGTTCCCAAAAACCAAATGCTCCCCATGGGTACAGGCCACTGCAGCCCCCATGGGGAGAGTAACCGAGTCTTCGTGAGTTAATCTTCATACTTCCCCAAAAAAGAATGAATCCGACCAAAAAAAAAAAAAGAACAACCCAAAACCAAACAAACCCCAAAAAATTCCAACCGAAGCTAACTAAAGAAGAGAAAAAAATTCCTATACAGCATTTACAATGAAAACATGTAGCCTGGTGCGGGGGAGGCAGGTATGGATATACGAGTGGTGGATGAGTGTTAGGGGGTGCAGCGGGGAGGGGGGGAGCTGGAGAGAAGTGGGGTACCCAGGAAGGGGGGTGGGGGACCCCCCATCCCTGCCCACCTCAGCCTTACAGCCCAGCTCCGAGGCCATGCCGAGCAGGGGGAGCGCAGCTGAGCCGACACCGGGGTTCAGTCCCGGCTCCCCGGGAAAGAGGACTGGAGCAGTGAAATGGAGTGGACTAGATCCTTCGGCAGCCATCCCAGGGAGCCACAGGCATTGAGGGTTGCCCCTGCAAGCATGCCACCGGGAAAGCCATGGGGGTGTCTCCAGGGGCTCCGGGAACAGCAGCCGGGCTGCAAAAAATAGCTTCGCCTTAAAATACAAAAAATCTACAAAAATCAGTTTAGAAACCTTTCTTATTTTCCTAAAACATCAAAAAAAACCCCCCAAACAAAAACAAAACAAAAAAAACCCCAACAAAACAAGGAGGGAATTAGTGTCAGGGTCTCCTCCCCTAAAATGCAACCCATGGGCTGCAGCCAGAGCTGAGGAGGATCGAAGGGGGCACGGAGAGGATGCAGTGGATTATATGGGAACAACAGGTTATATGAGGAGGGGGGTTCGGGAAGAAGGCAGAAGGCTTCTCAGGGTTGGGGTAGGATGCTGCACACATCAGCCCTGGGGTGCTGGCCAAGGCAGCCCCCCTGCATCCCTCCTCTCTGTGCAAATCAAAGCCCTTTCCACCACACAAGGCAGCTACGCGGATTGTGCTCGATGCAAAGCAGATTGTCGTGACAATTGGCTCGGTGGCCACGCAGCCCAGTCCTGGGGCACTGCCAGAGCCAGAGCCTGGGGCAGACACTGCAGCTTTAGGCTCCCGGCGCCCCAAAACATCACGCTGATGTGTGGCAGGAGGTGCCGGCCACGGGCAGTCCTGTGCACTAGCCCTTGGACAGGAAGGGTGGGAATTCATCGGTGGCACACGCGGGGTGTTTTAGATCCCTCCAATTTGTGTGTGCACCCACGCGGTTTGTCGTTGGGTGCTTTTTTTTTTTCCTTATGAACAGCCAAAAATATTCTTTAGAAAACAAGGTTTGCCCCAGGTGGATGTGCTAGTGCCAATGGCTCTGCCGGCCGGCCGAGTCAGTAGGCGAAGCCCTCCGCGTAGGGAAGGCTGCCACAGGGATCCATCTCCAGAAGGAATGCTGGGCTGTCCTCGAAGTGCGTCAGCGGCACTGTCTCCTCCTCTGGCACCGGGCAGTCGGGCTCTGTCTTCAGGAAAGGGCGCTGGTTGTCGGGATAGGCCATGGAAAAGAGGGCGTCGGGGTCGCAGACGAATTTATAGACGTACCGCTCACCGGCAACCTGTGAGGAGGAGGAGGAGGAGGGAGGGTGTGAGAAGTACCCTGAACTTGCACCCTGTCCTGGGGAAGCACTGCACACCTGACACTGGAGCTAACCCCCCTCCTGCTGCCCCTTAGGATGCCACAGTGACAGTGGGGGACAGTCACACCCCGTTGTGGGGTGGCAGGTGGGGTTACTCGCCTTCTGCATGATGCCCTTCTCATAGTAGTAGCGCAGGGAGCGGCTGAGCTTGTCGTAGTTCATGGCTGGCCGGTTCTTCTGGATGCCCCAGCGCCGTGCTACCTGCGGGGAGAGGTGCAGCAGTCAGGGCTCCAGTGAGGGCTTGGACACGGATCCTCACACGAAATCACAACAGAAACGAAAAGGGGCTCGTTTCAGAGGGCTGATGCAGCCGGGGGTGAAGGCATCACCATGGCCCAGGAGTGGTGCCCCGCCTGCCATTACACACACTCCAGCTGCGGCCACGCAGCCACCGCCAAACCGGGAGCCGAATCAAAAGCCATTTGATTAGGGGGAGCCTGCCAAAAAAGCTGCTTCAAAAAACCACAATTTCCATGCATGGCACAAGAGACATTATGGGTAATTACCCACAATGCACAGCTCTGTGCTTGCTACAGCTGCTTTCAATTACTCCCCAAACAGCTTCTTCCTCTGTGTCACCCTCCCGCGGAGCCACACGGCTCCAGCAAGGCAGCGCGCCAGCACGGAGCCGCTGCTGGGAACCCAGGGCAAAGGATGGGAGCAGTTTGGGAAGGAGGGAGCCTTGGTGGAGCAGCAGGTCTCGGCAAGGCACAGCACAGAGGCAACGCCACCGCATCTGGTGACCACTTGCAGCTTCAGGGGCTGGCACGTGCCACGCCAAGAGGCAGTGGAAGAGATTAAAGGCAAATTTCTGCAGCTACCTGGAGAGTAAAGACACGTGTCTCGCTTCAAGTGCGAGCGTGAACATGCTGTTGCATGGGAAGGATCCAGCCCTCTCCTGCATCCCCCATGGCCACTCCCCAGCCTGAGGGCAGGACCACCTCTCGTACCTCCTCAGGCTCGATCAGCTTGAACTCCATGCCCCGGCCAGTCCACGCGATGAAGTGGGCATTGGCAGGGTCATCCAGGAGGGTGACGAGGAACTGCCAGAGCTGCAGGGACCCACGGCGCTGGTAAGGAGGGCCCTCGCGGTACAGGGTGGGCTCCTGCTTCACCTTACCTGCCCGCACAGAGACACCTGGTTAAACACCCTGGCTCTGCCCCTCTCCCAGGCTGTGTCACCAGCAACAGACATGTACAGCAACACTGAGGTCATCCCTGTGCTGAGACAGCTGAGCAGGATCAGGCCATGGGGTGGGAGAGGGAAGAGGTGCTGCAGGCAGGAAGGTTTGGCAGGGACAGAGATGGGCATGGTGACGATGCCAAGCTGCTGTGTGGGATGGTGCTCAGCAGCTCGTGAGAGCACTGTACCAGCACTGCTTGGCTTTAAAAGCCAGACACTGTGGATCCCAGCATCCCCGCATCTCCCTCCATGAGCCCTGGTCCCCCTGCAGGCCTCCTCTGGGGTCAGACTCTTACCCTCCAGCCTCTCTGGTACCACGCATGTGTCATCAAAATACAATCGTGTGTCCTTTTCATATGAAAATCCTATGGGGAAAAGACCCTTAGTGAGCACAGTGTCTCAACCACTCTGGTGGCTTGACAAACCCGGGCTTGGCCCAACCCAGCACAAGACCCTATCCCCAGCTCCAGCAGCAGACTCAACCCCAGGTATTTCAGTGGCTGAGCACCGTGCAGCTCTGCCCCCCCTCACTCCGGGGAGCTGGCGGAACCAAAACCCTCTTAGCAGCTATATCAGGCATATTATCCCAGATTACACGGCGCTGCCGTGCCCTTGCGGCACACTCGCAGGGGCTGCTGGCTGCTTTTAGTGCTGGTGCCACTGCATGTGGCTCTTACAGGCACCACCGTGCTCCTGGGGGTGTTTTCAGGGTGACCAGAAGCTCTGTTGGCCTCCTGGAAGGTACTGCCTGCCCCAAAAGAGGGATGGGATGGGACCCACCAGGGATGCCATGAAGAGGGTAAGAATGGGGGAGGTCACTCACCGTCATGGCTGCTGGGGAAGACATTCCCCCGTAGGTACGAGGACTGGCAGTTAGGCACTTCTGCAAGAGAGATGAAGGTGACATTAAGGATGTAAATCCCGTGGGTCCCACCAAGCATTTGGCAGCATATTTCCTACCCCAAGCATGTCCTGCGGCAAGGTCCGGGTATCTCCCCCCCTCCCCGGTCCCCTGCATCCACCCTCAACATCGGGGAAAAACTCAGTGTGACTTGAGGTGGCACTGCAATGAACACCGGAGCAAAGGCTAAGTCAGCTCAGGTTCTCACAGGCCCCACAGGAAGGGAGGCACCACCGCGCCTCCCCTACCATCTGCTCGGCTGTGCCACCCTCCATCCCGAGGTTGGGATATTTTTAGGTCCTAAGGCGATTAGAGGATTTTTCCGTGATGCTGGTGGGGTCCAGCAGCCAGCAATCACAGCCAGCCCCAGGCCAGGGCTGCAGGGGGACCCGCTGGGTGCCGTGGGGCACCCCAGCCCATGGCTGTGGCACTGACCACACCACACAGCATTGGGTGAATGCCTGCTCTATTCCCTGGCTTTGGAAAGGGAGGAGGAGAGAGAGGAAAGAAAAAGGCAAAGCAGTATCCCAGCACTATGGAAACTCCAGCACCCACTGCCTGAGGCTCAACCCTGAACCCACCACGATGATGGCAGAGATGCTCTGCTCCTCTGGGTGTCAGTGGTGTAACCCCACCCAGCACCTGGCCGCCCCCCAACTCACACCCACCTGAGTCAATGCAGTAGTCCCGGGGCTCCTGCTTGATGCCCATGGGGGGCTGGAAGCCGTGGCCAGGGGGGCCAGGCAGGCCGGGGCCGCTGGGCTCGTAGAGCGGGTCATGGTACTCCTGCTTGAATCCCTGAGGGGGGCGGGGGGCAGCCGGGCCCAGGGGCTCCGACAGCTCTCATAGTAGTAGCGCAGGGAGCGGCTGAGCTTGTCGTAGTTCATGGCTGGCCGGTTCTTCTGGATGCCCCAGCGCCGTGCTACCTGCGGGGAGAGGTGCAGCAGTCAGGGCTCCAGTGAGGGCTTGGACACGGATCCTCACACGAAATCACAACAGAAACGAAAAGGGGCTCGTTTCAGAGGGCTGATGCAGCCGGGGGTGAAGGCATCACCATGGCCCAGGAGTGGTGCCCCGCCTGCCATTACACACACTCCAGCTGCGGCCACGCAGCCACCGCCAAACCGGGAGCCGAATCAAAAGCCATTTGATTAGGGGGAGCCTGCCAAAAAAGCTGCTTCAAAAAACCACAATTTCCATGCATGGCACAAGAGACATTATGGGTAATTACCCACAATGCACAGCTCTGTGCTTGCTACAGCTGCTTTCAATTACTCCCCAAACAGCTTCTTCCTCTGTGTCACCCTCCCGCGGAGCCACACGGCTCCAGCAAGGCAGNCATCCCAGACCAGGACTGCATGACAGCTGGGTGTCTTCAGCTTGGGGTGCTCCCAAGGTGCACCCACAGCAGGCTGGGATGGTTCCTCAGGAGCATGGCCACCACAGGGGCTAATCCCATGGGGACCCAGTGGGGTGCTGAGGAGCCCCATCCCCTTCCAAGCACTGGGGACCCCATGCTGAAAGGGCAGGATAGCACGTGGGCCATCACAGAAAAGCACTCTGAGCTTCAGATATCTGGAAAGGAGTGAGAAAAGGAACCAAAAAACCAGCCCTAAACAGTCCTAATGCTGTAAACCAGTAAAATCTGGCCCCAGGGTGGGGGGCAGCACTGCAGGGCCCGGGGATGCTGCGCATGGGTGGGTGCTTACGCAAAGCCAAATCCACCCTGCAACTCCAGCCAGCTGCTAATCCGCCTGCGCAGCCGGGATTAAACCTTGAACTCAACAGCAGAGAGCACTATTTTCAGCTCCAGGGTGCTGCCACCACTGGTCTGAGCCCCAGCACGATCTCTGCTGGTGGCAATGGATGAGGGACCATCCCGAGGGTGTGCTGCCGCATCCCCCCGTCCTCCGGCACCTTGAAAGGCGATCTCGGATCTCCGTGCTGGCTCCTCTCGGCCGGCCTTGCACCATTTGGCTTTGTAACCGGAGCTCTCCCAGCTGCCGGGCTGGGATTACTCCATTTCCGAGCCATGTCCCTCTGCCCTTCCTGAATGAAACCCAAGCCCCACACTGGCACGGTGCTTCCCAAGGGGTCGCAGCCAGCCCCCCGCATAGCTCAAAGGTCACCCAGAGCTCCGCTTTGCTGGGGAGGGATGTTCACCTGCTGTGGGCACTTTCCAAGGGTTTCCATGGCCCCACTGCATGGTCTTTGCCAGGCTGCCACATCTAGCCCCAAGACCACAGGGGTGACAGAGTGGCTGTCACAGCAAAGGGCATCCAGAGGCCAAAAGCAAAGCCAGAGGTCTTCTGTGACCTGCGCTGTGGCACCTACTGAGAGCACCCTTGGGAGCAAACCCACGGTGAGGTTGAGGACTGGAAAAGTGTCAGGGATAGGGGAGTGATGGGGGATGAAGCTACAGCTTGAAGAGGAAGGAGGGAGCAGGGGTCTCCTTCCACAGCCCCCAAAATCACGGTAATGCAATGAGATACAAAAGGGAGCTCAGGACCAACCCCCAGCCTAGTGGTGCACAGGGACAGGACAGGGAAGGTCACAGCTCCCCAGCCCAGCAGGGCTCGGTTTGGGGGCAGAGCTGCAGTGGATGGGAATGAGGAGAGCAGAGCCTGACTCAGCACCATCACCTGTTGGCACAGGGATGGATGCAGGAGGCAGCCTCTGCCTCCTTCACCTTTCCAGAGGGGGAGGCAAAGGCTCTGCCTGGTGTTCCAGGGGCTGGGAGGAGAGGTTCCCATTAGCAGGAGAAAGAGCTGCAAGATCCCAATAGGAAGTAGCAAGTTTTGCCACATGGGACCCCAGGCAGCAACATTTGGCCCGCCGTCTGCAATCGCAGCACAGGGACAAAGGGACAGGCATCCCTCCTCCTTCCCCACGCTTTGGGGTCACTGACCCACCCTAAGAGTCCTCATAACCCCCCCAGCGGTTGCCGGGGTGGGGAACACCTTACCTGTGCTCTGTGGGGTATTGGTTCTCAGACATCATCTTTGGCATGTGCATGGGCGGGTGTGGTGGCCGT
>NW_021940687.1:2750488-2756310 GCF_001715985.3 Manacus vitellinus
GTCCCTGTGCTACCTACCAACAGTTGTAGAGGCACTTGTCCCCATAGCCAGCACAGAGAGCCTGCTCGTGGCTGCAGGATGACAGCTCCGAGGACGGGCTGGGCAGCTCCCGCTTGATCTTTGCCGGAGGTGGGGCGTGCAGGACCACTGCAAGGAGAACAAGGAAGATACACATCGGAGAGAGCAATGGGGACATCACCCCTGCGAGCATCTGCTTCGGTGCTCTTTGCTTGGGAATCAGGCGCTGAATTATGCCCCAGGAGCATCAGACAACTGAACCAGGGCAGGAAGGTGCCCCAGCAGACCTCAGCATTGGCAGTGGAGCGAGCTGGGGTGGCAGGGGAGGGCAGAACTGGGACAGTCACAGCAGCCCAGGACATTGCTCACAGAAGGGGAGTCCTTCCCCATTGGGATCCAAGAGGGGCAGAGCAAGGGCTGTGAAAGGGGAACAGGCAGCTTGACAACAGCCATGGACGAGACATGTGCCATGGCCAGAGCCCCTCAGCAAGTGGAGCCGAGCCCAGGCATCACAGGCAGCGGCTGCTCCCCCAAGCCATGGAGCAAGGAATGCAGGGGTTTGACAGATTGGAGCTCCGAGAGCACATAAACAGAACACAGCAACCCACTTGTCCTCACAGGGGCATACCCATCTTCCAGAGAGTCAGTAAACAGGATCCACCTTCCCCCAGCCAAAGTGCTCCAAGCGGACCCTCTCCCAGGGTCCCACAATTGTATGAGCTCCAGTGACAAACATCCCACTAAACCCAAATCCTCACTACCCACTCCCAAGCCCACTTGCTATATATAATTATAAACTGAATAATATATGCTTAAGCTAATTAATTTCTAAAAGCAGGCGCTCTAGGAAAGGGAAAGCGCCTCAGAGATCTGCACCTAAATAGTGCCTCAGAGGAGAGCCAAGACTAATCGGAAGTGGAGTATTAGCTTCATGCAAAGCCTAAACACAGCCCAGCTACAGCGGAGAGGAGTAGCTCCAGGACAACTGTTCACAGCTTGCCAGGTAATTAGCTGCTCCCCTAATTTGTCAAAACCTTTAAAGAGCTGCTGACTTCCCTCTCTACCCGTCCCCCTTCCTCGCAAGGGCCCAGCACAGCTGGTACCGAGGGCATAAAACCCCCCGAGAAGGATTTGAAACACAAAGCCCAGCGCCGAGCCAGCACAGCCCCCCACACGCCTTCCACTGGCTCCCAAGCCGGATTTATCCCACTCCTCCTCCTTCCCCCCTCCCCAGCGAGGTTTTGCCGCTCTCAGCATTTCCAGCCTTAACAGGGGGCCGGCACGGCGGCAGCAAAGTCCAGGCGCCCCACGAGCCACGGGAAAGCAAAGGGGAACTGGCTTTGGAAGGGCTCCAGCTGCCTATTGCGGGCATGGTTCTCCCAAACAGGCTCCGTGTTGTTGGAGCGGGTTGTTTTTCCGCCAGTCGTACAATGGGGTCTGGTTATTCATTGAAAAAAAAACCCTCCAGTCCCTGAGCAGGCACCACCCTCCATTCACAAACACTTCGGAGCGCTCCATTCATGTGGCTGAGGGAAGAGAAAAAAAAAAAAAAAAAAAAAAAAGAAAGGAAAAATTTCCCCAGAGCTTAGCTCTGCCATTCAAAAAAAAAGGGAAATGAGCCTTAAGATCCTAACAGAGACCAGCTGTCCAAGCCCGGACTCCGTGCAACGTTTGGATTCCTTACACAAACACTGCGGGGCCGGCCGGCGCTGCTCCTGCGAGGCACTCCTGATGCCCAGCTCATGGCTGACCACTCCTCATGCCCAGCTCATGGTGCTGCTCCTGCGAGGCACTCCTGATGCCCAGCTCATGGCTGACCACTCCTCATGCCCAGCTCATGGTGCTGCTCCTGCGAGGCACTCCTGATGCCCAGCTCATGGCTGACGAGGCTGCAGGAGCCGAGGGGGCACCAAGGCTGGTGGAGCAGCTTTTGCAGGGAAGGTGCTGGGTTTGGGTCCCAGCAGTGAGCAGCCAGGCTGGAGGGTTCCCTGGGAAGGAGAGCCCTGCCCCAGCACCCAGTGCCTCAAAGGATGCATGAGCACTTTTACCCTTTCCGGTCCTGCCCTCGGCACTATAATTTAAAGCTAAAAAAATACATAAAAATAGGCAGAGGGAGCAGCTCAACTACAGATGGGGCTGGAGAACATGCCTGGGCAGATCCATGCCAGGGCTAAGCCATGGGAGCAGTGAGAGTGCCCGTGGGTGCCTGACAGCCCCTCTCTGGTCTGCTTTAGCCCCTAGGGATGAAAGGATCCCAGGGAGGCTGGGCAAGGGACCAGCTGCATGTGCCACTGCTGTGCCCAGGTAGGAAGGGAAAGTGGGGGAGCTCAGGCAAACCATCACAGTGCCTTATAACCAGTCAAACTGTAGATGCCCCAAATGCCAACCATGCCAACCATCAGCAAAGAGGTCTCCCACGGAAAAGGGTGACACCCCAAAGCCACTCGAGGCCTTGAATTCCCAGTGAATCCCTTGGTGAGAGAGCAGGCAGGTTGTTCCTGCCCACCAGCATAAATGGACCTCCAAAATGCCGAGCCTGGAGGACACTGGCTTTGCCAGTGGCACCCACTGTCCAAACCCAGGGGAAGGGAACTAAACCAGCACTCCCAGGGACCTTGGCACCCGCTCAAGCCGTCACCTGGGAGCTGAGCTCTGTGCCTGCCCCTCCATCTCCCGACACCACAGGACGCACCCAAGGTCACACCAGGAGAGGAGCCAGAAATAGAAGCCGGGCTCCTGTTTTCCTTTGTTTAAACGACTCTTCCTCACAAACAAACCTCCTGCTTTCATTTTGGTGTGTAAGAAAACCCACTCCGTGTCCCGCCCGTGGCTTTTGCCACGTGCCTCCCATGCAGGGAGGCCACAAGTACCCGGGGAACAAACCATCTGCTGTGATGCTTGACCTCCTCAGAGTGATTCCATCGCTTCTCAGGTATATAAACAACCGATGGAGGCATAACACTGTACATACACCCTTCTCCCCAGGACCACACTGCTGGTGAACCCACACCTATGCCTGGCCAGGGATGCAGCACGATGGCCAGCGTGGTGAGCTCTGTGGAGTTACCCGTGGCCTCCTTGCCTTCCCAGGAGGATCCACCACTTCCCTGTTCAACTTATAAGCACTGAATCAGGCCTCTTGCCGCTCAGTCCAGGGCGCTAAGAACAAAACATCCCTCATTCAGAGCAGCCCTGCTTTCTCTACAGTGGGATTTCCTCCCCAGCACAGCAATCCACTGCCCTCCAGTATGTTATTTTGCTCCCAAGTCCCAACTTTAAGCCCCTCTCTGCAGAGGATCTTGGCTATGGAATTGGGAACAGCAAGTAGGAAGCAGTGGAGCTGCAGGCAGCTGTGAGAGGGTTTTAGCAAGTCAAGAAGGATGTTGCAGTTCTGAGCATCTCCAAGACTCCACACAGCACATGTGGCAGTGCATGATCCCCCCATTGCAGTGGGGTGCAAACTGAGCCTCATTTGTCCCTTTTTGCTGCTGTGCCAAGAAAGCTTGGCCCTGGGAATGCATGATGGGGCAGGAGATGGAAGTTTGCTCAGAACAAGAGAGCAGTAGCTTCCCCAGTGAAAAGGCACACACAACTGCAGTAACAGAGTCCAACGCATGCCCACAAACATCTGTAGGGACTAAGGAGGGATTTACCTTCCCCTGGGCCAGCTAAAGGACACTGAACCCCACTGTGAGCAGGAAAGCAGCCCATCTCCATTAGTGAAAGCCAGGTGCAGGAAGGAGCTGCACCAGAGCCATCCCTCTCTTCCTTTCTACATGGCACAGGGTTCAAAACCGGAGTGAAATGAGAAAATAGGGTCAGAGAGCTGTAAACTGGAGTTTCTCTCCTCTTTAAAATCTCTCCAGTGCAGGGATGGAAGAGCCAGGCTCCCCATTCCCCTCCACCTGAGTCTGAGCCCCCTCAAAGCCAACACAGGAGCAGCGAAGGAAACCTTTGCTTTCTTTCCTCAGGAAAGTTAAGGAAGGTTATTGCAGTAGGGAGTCATGCATGCAGATCTCTTTTCGAGTGACAAAGTCATTTCAACACCAGGTCTGCGGGCTGTGCAGGTCAAAACATTTTAAGAGCCCCGACCAAATGCCTTTTTATTTTTCCCCTCTTTTCCCTGCATCACCCAGAAAAGTTTGTCTCTCCTCCCTAAGCTCTTCAGGTTACAAGGAAACAAGAGACTGCCAAAAGGCACTGGAAAGAGCTTCAGCTCCAAGAGCCACCCTCCCACGCACACTGCAGTTTCTACCGCTCGGAGCGAGAGCTGCCGGGCTGTGCTCGGGATGTCAACAGCCCGTTGTGTTTCTGACTCCAGGCTCGCCTTTTATCTCAGGGGAGACAGGGAGAAAAGCACATCTGAAACTTGGGCTGTCTGGAACAGCTTAATGGCAAGCTTCCCGCTCCGAAGTAATCAAAGAGCAATAATTAACATGCATTTGCTGTCGGAGGAGATACCCCGCTGCATGCTGTGACAAAGCCGGAATGAAAAATCTGTTCGACTGCAGGCTAAATTTGATTTCCTTTAAGTTCCGTAGCTGTCTGGCTCAGCAGCAAAACCCAGCCACCGACACCAAGCTACTACTTGTGTTTGCCAGGTAACGAATCAAAACATCCTGATTCCCCCCCCCCTTCCCCTCCAAGCGACCCTCAGACGTCCGGAGAGCAGCGCCCGGAGCTGCGCAAGCCCCACACGCCATTACCCGGCCCCTGCCCTCGCCGCTAACCCGCCCCAGCAACGCGCCGCGGCTCAGAACCAACACTCGCTCTTATGCAATTCACGAGGGACTGCATTTTCACTGGCCTCCTTTTAAACACGCTCGCTTGCCAGTGATTAATGCTGCTTAAAGCGGCTCAAGTTTCACCACTCAGGCCCACTCTTGCCAGCAGCGCTGGGCCAGGACTGTAAAAAGCTCCAGAAACTGCAGAGATTGTGGCTAACCAAGGAGCCCAGCACGGGCTCTCGCTTCCACTTGAAATGGAAAAGGAGCGTTCAGAAGCAAATCCACCTTACTACGAACAAGCAGCTTGTCTCAGAGGAGCCCAGAGATCAGTCAGAGAGATTACCACGTGTTGGGCCATGATTTTCCCCATTTACAAAAGACAGGACATTGCAAGTTTCATCTCGATGAACCTAAATTGCACGTTTTCTCCCAGAAGCCCACAATTCCACGTTTTAGCCCCAGCAACAACTGCTTTCCTAAGGCAGCAACTCCAAGCCCAGCGCAAAGTTTTGCACAGGCACCCAAACCACCTCCCCCCTGAAGAACAAAAACCCAAAACAATCACTTACAGTTGTCAGACTGGAAATCTGGGACAAATTGTTCATCATCGGGGACCTGAGCTAAAAAAAACAAACAAAAAAGTGGGTTTATGGCTTTTTCAGTTCTCAAAAAAAATGCTCGCAGAGAGATTTTACATGGCAAAAGGTGGAGGTGAACACTTGCCTTCAGCTAGCCAGGCCTCTTGGAGCTGGCTGAGATCCTGGAAGAGCTCTGGAACAGAGTGAAAGACTTATGTGCTCCACAGAAGAATAAATAAAACTGCCATTATTTGCAGGATTATTTCTAAACCAACGAACGTGAGGCAGATGGTCTTGTGGGGCACAAGAGAGGCCATGGCCGCCCGGGCCAGCCCTGCCTACCTTCCGAGTCGTGGGCCAAGTCGGTCTCCAAAAATTTCCTTTTCCTATCGGACCCCGGCCGGCCTCGGCTCTCCTCTGCACAGGACTTCTGCAACGACCAGGGCAACAGCTGCCCATGAGAGCGACAGCCCCCAAGGCTGGAGGGTGCCCCCAAGGA
>NW_021940687.1:2757785-2758884 GCF_001715985.3 Manacus vitellinus
AATGGGGACCCCTCTGCACAGGCCGTGAGATCCCCTCCTCTTTCCTGGGAGGTGGTTTCACCCCAGCAAGGCGGCGTCACAGGAGTCCCCCTTCGAGCCCGGCGTTAACCCACGCCTGAGTGCCTGCTTGGGCAGCCTTTCCTCTGCAGGCACGCTGGAGCCAGGGTTGCCTTAGAGAAAGGGACATGGGAAAAATAGTTCACATCTGCAGGGGCTTTGGGGTTGCCCGTGCTACGAATCCCTCCAAGCGAGTTCATGGATACATTCCCCTGCAGGACTGCAAATGTCCCAGAAGTTTGGGACTGAGTTTAGGATAAAGTGGTGTTGCTGTGTCCTGCCAGGGCCTCTCCCGCATCATTTCCATGCTAAGTGCGTCAGTTTGCCCATCTGTAAATGAACGTGGTAAGACTTGCCATGGGGACCTGCCAGTGGCTGCTCAGGGAGGATGCAGCAGGATAAGTGGACTGTGTGGAGGCCTCACATTGTTGTGGACGGGGAAGTTATTGCTGGAGAAGGGAAAAACGAGGGATAGTGCTCAGTTACAAACTGCTCTTCTCAGCTAAGGAAGGAGAGGAGACTTCTGCTCGCATCCTGGGAAGTTGCCCAGGGGTTAGGAAGCCTGTCAGTACAGGGTTGTCCTGGCCAGTTTGAACTCCTCAGCCTCAGGTCATGGACTTGTCGGTGTCCTGTGAAACCTGTGCAGCGTCTCTGGGCTGCTGGTGGGAGCTCCTCTGTCGATGTTGGGTTACTGATGAGCTTCCAGAGCCCTTCAGGGCCAACTCCACCCCCCAGGGATAATGCTGGTCTTGGCAGGTAGCTCATCTGCCATCGTGTCCCGGGTGGAATGGCGGGGGGGCTGCCAGGATACACCGCCCGCCGGGTGCCTGTGTGCTGGGGGCAGGAAGTGCACAGAGGGCACGGGGTGTCCTTGCTGCCTGGAGCCCACTCCCGGGGGGCTCTGCAGGTGCTGGTGCTCTCATTTCCCCTCTGCACGAAGGCAACCAGGATTAAATCACCGCAGGTAAAATTAGCAGATGACACATGGGCGGGTGGGTGGCAAAACCCGGTCTGGGAAGCACGGCAGGCTGTTGGGACGAGC
>NW_021940687.1:2759291-2762023 GCF_001715985.3 Manacus vitellinus
GCCAGGAATCACCCTCAATCACCCCAGGACCAGCCCAGATGTTCATCACCACCTTTATTAGAGGCAAGCCCACAGCAGTCCAGGTGTACACAGTAACACGCGCTACGCTACGGACGCCGTTCCATGCAGGCAACCACAGCTACACACACAGCGGAAGGAGGGGGCTGGGGCTCCTGTGGGAATGGAGTTCCCAGCTCTTGGGAGTCCCCCAGTGCAGCACTGGCACCGGTGTCTGGGGCTGTTGTTTGGAGTTTCTGTTCTATCCCATGCCCTTGGGAACTGGGCTGAGCTCGTAGACACTGAGGGGAATGGAGGGGTTCAGAGCCTCGAGTGTCCCTCAGCTGCATGGCATATTCCTCCCTGGAGCCAGGGACAGCTGGACTGAAGGGTCCCTCCTGGGCTGAGGACCTTTTCCTCCTCAGACTAAGGAGGTTGGGAGCTGCCATGCCTGTTGAACCATGCCTTTGGCAGGGTGGGAGCAGATAGGAGCCATGTCCCCTGGGGCAGGTGGCAGGAACCCTCTCCCTGACCATCAAAGGTAACGTCTCTGCCACCACTCCTGGCAGACCAGTGCTGACCTATTGCTGTCTCACTGGTGGCCCTGGGCCCTCCATGCCCTGCAGGACACATGGCTGGATTTAAGCTCAGAGGAGCGTTCCCTGCCCATGGTGCTGCCAGAGCCATGGGTGCAGGCATGGGCACATGGGCTTGCTTCCCCTGGCTCCACCACCACCGACAGCAAACCACAGCAGGGACCCCAGTGCTGCTCTTTGCCCCGAGCCCAGCAAACTGTGACCAGGGGCAAGGAGCACTGCTGATTCCATGCAGGCAGTGGGATAAAACCCCAGGTTGAGGCTGTGTGGGAAACAGAACCAAACCTGTTGACCTTGCGTGCTGCCATCCCACAGAACAAGCTTGCCCTCTTGCTGGCAAAGCTCTGGAGACGGCAGAAGTGGTTTTTTTTCACCCCCCCCAAGTGTGGGGCTGTGAGGCACTGCTGCCCTCAGGAAGGGGCTGGGGAAATGGAGGCAGCTGGTTCATGGGACTTGGGTTTTGTTTGGCCTTGCTCCAACTGCTTTCACCTGGCTACTCATTAACAGCCACCTCGGGTGAGGAGGAGGACGGTGGATTTATGCACTGCTGGTGAAGTGTGCCTGTGTATGCAGGTCATGAACACCTCCCCTTCAGCTCGCCGTTCACTCCAAAACATAATAATGGCAGCACCCTCGGCACTGCCAGAGGGATGCTATTGAATGGGGACCTGCAGCATCAGGAGGGACAGGATGGGCACTAGGACTCTGGGGAGGACAGGGTGGCTTGTCCCAGCTCTGTGGCAGGGGCATAGTAGGGACAAGCATCAGTTTTCCTGCCAGAGGTGACATCAGTGGGGCACATACTGCTCCTAGCTTGCTCACAGCAGCAAAGCAGCTTCCACCACACCTAAGGGAGCTGCCTGGGAGCAGGGGCCACAGCTGGAGGCAGTGGGTGCCTGCAGAAGCAACCAGCAGCCCTTTCTATGGGCCAGTCCTGCCAACTCCCGAGTCCTGGGGGCCCATCCAGACCCCCACAGCCTCCATGCATTCATCCGTTTTCTGGTCCCTGTGCATCCTGGAGAGAAGCTGCATCACATGATCTATCCATCCATGGGTGACATCAGCAAAACCTGCTTGTGCATCCCAGCTGGGCTCTGGCAGCTGTGCAGACAGCAGCAACCACGAGACTCCTTGGATTTGGAGTGGGCTTCAGGGAGACGGAGCCACACAGAAACCGAGGTGCAACTGCTCTCCCCTGCTCCCTGCAGCCATCCAGGAGCATCAGAGGCAGCACTGGTTGCACTGGAAAAGCACCAGCCTGATGAAGCACATGGGCAGATGTGTTGAAAAGTAGCAAGGACACCTCCAAGTGAGAAGAGCTGCTGCATGTCTCTCCCCAGGGTCCCCAGCCCCTGGTGCTGGCTGGCAGGCTTTAGGAAAGTCCATGTGGAAGGAGGTGCCTTGGTGGACAGCCAGCACAGAAGGGAGGTGGTATCTGTGTCCAACCTGGGCTCATAAAAAGGTGACCCCCCCAAAGTTCCACCAAAGTTTGCTAAATAAATACATAAATATGAACATGAAGCCCAGAGCTGGGGTACAGGGGTTTCCCAGGATTGGCAGCTCCCCCCAGAATTCCTTTTTTTGCCATTTCCCCATCAAAACAGTCTCCTCCCATCCACCCCACAGTTGTCCCTGTGCAGGGTCAGTCCCCAGCCTGTCCCATGCCTTGTGGCTCACAAGGCTGGCACCAATGGCTCTTTGCATCTCTCTTAACCCCCACAGCAGAGAGGTGAGTGGCTGAGACGGCTCCTCTAGTTTAAGGAAATAAATAATCCTCCCATTGCAAGGGTTGGAGGACAGAGAGCCAGTAGAGCACGACATCCAATGGCCTTCAGGAGGGTGAAAAATAAATAAGTGGAGCTTGGCATTGCCTCAGGAGCATGTTCACTCGCAGCTCGGCTGGGGGGTAATTAAATAAAGGGGAAAAAAAATCCCAGTCCTAGTGCTGCTCCAGCAAATGTGCTCCCTGTATGCCAGTCTGCCTTCACCCACTGTTTCCATCCCAGATGGAGAAGATGCTTGAGGTGATTGGGAAGGAGCCTCCAAGATCCTCCCAGGATAAATAATCCCTGCTGGGCTTGGAGGGGGAGTTTCTGTCCCAGCAGCAGAATTGGGATTTGGGGACCCCCTGCAGCAGGC
>NW_021940687.1:2764498-2784835 GCF_001715985.3 Manacus vitellinus
TCAGGTCTAGCAGGGTCCCGTCACACTGCCAGGTACGTGGGCAGTGTCAGGACGTGGGGTTGGGGGGCTGGTGCCCATCCCCATGGAGCCCAGCCTCCTCTCCCCGCCACAGGAGCACAGTGTGACACTGGATAGTCTGCCGGGGTGACTGGGGCTGGAGATGCAAATACCCCCCCACGCTTTGCTTTCCTAGAGCTGACTACCGCCACCTCACCCTCCTTGTGCTGCTCTCCCCTCTATTTCCATAGAAATTTTACTACATGCCCAAAATGGCAGTTTTAAAAAGCAGATTCCTGGGAGATCACAGAAAACCTTGGCTGGGCTCAGTGCTGTGACCCAAAATAGGAGGCAACATCACCTCAACCCTGAAGCGACTTCCACCCAAGGAGCTCCAGCACATGATTCCCCACCTCCCCTTGTTCAAACTGACTCCAAAGGACTGGAAAGTTTGGCTGCCCAAAAAATAGCTCAAACTAGTTTGTTTTCAAGAGACACTAGGAAACTAGAAATGAGGCTGGAAGGAAATTATGGGAAAGGTGTCAGAGGGAAAAATGTCAGGTTCTGGAGTGAAAACCACAAGACAGCACACAGGACTGGCATCCCAGGTTTTGCTGTCGTACAGCAGGACTGCCCTGGCTGAAAATTCCCTGTAAAAGGAAAAATATCCATTTCCTGCAGCTTTCCCACAGGACTGAAGGCAGCAGCCATGGAAATGCATTTCTTAACTTCAGGTCTTCTCACACTATCCAGACGCAGATCCCCTTCCTAGATACCTCTGGTGGAAGCAGCTGCTTTCCCATCCAAGTGGAATTTCTTTAGAGCATTCCTATTTTCCTTGAGGCATCTGCTCTCTGCCTGCCACTCTGCACCTCAGCAAATCCCAGCACAGCTTTTTCCTTGCCTCTTGGTGATGCAAAGGCATCTCTGCTCTCACTTGCTGTGCCAAGAGGAATGAAACGGGCTGATAAGCCCCCGCTGTTGCTCTAACTCCAGTTGTTTTCCTCTAGCAAAGGTTTGGAGCTTATTTTTACCTCCCTCTTGGCCAACGCTGAGGACACCAGCCCCCTATATGCAGAGCTGGACGCTCACACGAGCAAACACCTCGGTGTGTCAGGTCTGTTCTGCCTGCCCTGATGCTGCGGGATCTTATTTTTAGCCTTGCACTGAAAGCAAAATGCAGGAATCTTCTAGTCTGGGAGGGAAGAACTATTTCTCCAGGGCTTGGAAAGGATGTAAATCATTTCATTCTCAATACATCTTAATGATATTGTGATGTGTAGGAAGAGAAAAGACCTCAACGCTTGAGCAGTGGGTACCAAGCGAAAGGGCTCCGATCTCTTGTGGGACGGACAACACAGCCTGAGCATCACCCCCAACTGCAGGCACCTTTCCCACCTGCCTGCAAGGCAGTGGGAACCAACCCAGCCACGGTGGGATGGGGGTGAGTTGGCTGCCCAGGGTGCGGGACGATGGGATGCTGCAGGAGCCTGTTCCTGCCCACAGCTGCCCACGCCTGCCCACACACCCACGGGCAGGAGCGATTCTCCCTGTGGAGTCCTCCCTGGTTTGCGTGCCAGAGAGCTACAATGGGCCCTTTGAGCAGGGGCAGCTGACGGCGTGCTGGCAGCGAGGCTGGAAGGAGAAATTTGCAGCTGGGGGAAAAAGCAAATTCATTTCCAGGAGTCGTGGAGGGAATGAGTGCCAATTTCCAAAACAAAACTGCCATTTCTCTGCAAGGCTGACAGTTGCCTGGGAGCCGAGGGAGGACAGGCTGCTGCTTTCAACTTCATATACTGTGGGATTAACACTTTCCTGCCAGTGGACTCAGCTGGTGGGGATGTTCGGTGGGGAGCACCTGGCAAGGAATGGGGGGCACCTCATGCCCATCTCCAGCAGCATCGAACCCCACAGACACAGACTTTATCTACCCTGG
This sequence comes from Manacus vitellinus, assembly GCF_001715985.3. Classification (NCBI taxonomy): domain Eukaryota; kingdom Metazoa; phylum Chordata; class Aves; order Passeriformes; family Pipridae; genus Manacus; species Manacus vitellinus. The sequence goes on from NW_021940687.1 coordinate 2,766,432, forward strand.
GACCCTGCTGCATGGATGGGGAGGGGGGTGAGATGGTTTTGATGCTGCTCTTACTCCTTCCCACCAGCTTCTACAGGTGCAGCTACCCATCTTGGGCTTTGGGAAGGGATGAAACTCCGGGTCTAGAAACAGGCATAAAAATTGCTCTGCCCATGACCCCAAGTCTGCAGGGCCAGCTCTCCAGGCTCTGCCCACTCTCTGCCCACCGCCAGCACCCCTGTGCCCGCCACCTGCTCTGATTCCCACCAGTCTCTTGTAGCAAGCACTGCTTTTCTCCCCTCACCCTCCAGCCTGAGTTATAAAAGGGTGGTTTATCCGGAGATAAGGAGAGACGGAAGTTTACGGCCGAACCCCCCAGCGCCTCCGGAGAAGTGACAGCGCTCTTAGCAACCATGGGCCCTCCTCCCAGCTCTAATTAAAGGCTGTTTCCATGTCATCCAACGAGTGCTGGGAGCAGCGTGAAGTTTATAGAGAGAATATTCCAGGCACGCTCTCGAATACAGCTGGAAGTGGGGAATACAGGCCCATTCTTCTGCCTGCAGCTGGCTGGCTTTGCAGCAAGTGCCGCGTGGTGGAATGGGTGGTCCTGCCAGCAACTGTGTCCTCCCACCACCGTGAGGGGTCAAAGCCATGGTGGCACCCTCTCTCCAAATAGTCAAAAGCCCTGCCTGAGGAACTTATGGCCAACAGCTCCCGAAAAGCCCTTGTGCCGTGGCTGGAGCCACGGACCACCCCAGGAAACCCACCTCCACCTCCACATAGTCGTGGAGCTTCTTGCAGGTGGCTGCAAAGGTCTCTGATGTTCCGAATTCGAAGTACCACAGCTTGTTCTTCATCCTGGGGCACAGAGACATGTCAGCATCCTGCTTGGAAGTGGTGCCTTGCCCCAGTTAGCAGCAAGATGAGCTGCCAGAGATTGTCTGGAGTTGTTGTGCTGGGGACATGAGCCATGGATGGGGACATGAGCTATGGATGGGGACACAAGCCATTCTGGAGAGGAACTGCCAGCATCATGACCCTAGGGAGTTATGTGATGGGACAAGGGGTGGCTCAGGCAGACCTGGCTTAGACACTCTGTGCAGGGGGAGGATGGGGGTGCTGGGTGCTCCCTTGGCATGGGACAGGTTAGTATATCTTGACAAGGCTGCCAGGGATGGGATACCCCATGGAGGGGATGTCTCACACCTCAGAACCCTCCTGGCACTATGTCAGGCAGCCCCTGACCATGGCTCGTCCCCTGCATCAGTTGTTGTGCCAGGCTTTGATGGGGGGCTGTAAGCTGTGAGGAGCTGTAAGCTGAGGGGAGCTGAATTTCAGGGCAGAACCAGACACTTTCATCCATTCAGGATTCTTCTAGCAGGTATTTCTGAACCTGGGGATGGGGATCACAAGCCACAGCTCCTGCTGCCATCACCCCATTTCCACATGCTCCAAGCACAGCAGGAGCGAGCTGTGACCTGCTGCCTGCCTGCCCTGCCCTCACTGCCTGGCCTGCTCCTGCCTGTCCTGGAATTCCATGCTAATTATAAAGCATGAATGAACGTAACTGGGTGCGTGGCCAAGTTCAAGCAGCCTGACACAACACACAGGGCTTGAAGGAGCACCCCAAACCTCTGCCAAGCCTTGCCCTGGACCTCCACCATGCCCTGTGCATGCCCTGCCTGTCTCCTAAGGCTGACCAAACACAAAGTCCCTTTGGCATGATGCATGGCCGCGTCAGGGTGTCCCCCCACACCCAGCTTTCCGGGGGGCTCCTGGGAAGCTGTTACCTGCTGTTGAATTTCTCAGGGTGCTTTTCTCGCATGATGTGGAAGCGGTGGGCGATGGAGGCGTCCTGTGGGGAGTGGGAGCACAGAGACATCAGTGGCACAGCACAGAAACCCCCGCTCTGTGCTCTGTGGCACAAGGACATGGTGTGGTGGCCATGCCGAGGCTATGGAGGGACCCTCAGCCAGGCTCCTCCCAAAGCTTGTTAAGTGAGATGTAATTAGTGCACTTGGCCTCCTTCCCTCATCACATTGAGGGGATGCTGAGGGGGGAGAGAGGGCTACCAGTGGGGCAGTGGGGCTCCAGGGACACTCTGCACCTTGACAGCCCCCCTAGCAGGGCAGCAGCTCTCCTGAAGCTCATCACACCCTTTCCTTAGGCAGGGTGGGGGTGTTTGGGTCCAACTCAGAAGCTGTCACCAAATGCCACCTGCTGTGACACCCCCTGGCAAGAGCTGATGTGAACCCAGAAGCATCCCATAGAGCTGCAAGTGGGTAGCCCACACCATGGCGGCACCCCTGGCCCAGGACAAAAGTGCTGCAAGCCCCTGGGAAGAGCAGGGCTTTCCCAAATCCCCCCTGCTCTCAGGATTGAGCCCCAGCACTGGGGGAAACCCCTGTGGCACAGGGCTGCCAGACTCCCCTGGGTCAGGAAAGCATGGGGGAACGTGGGTCTGAGCACCAAAGCAGGACTTTGCTGATGGGTGCTGTCTTGGCAGGTGAAGTGTCCTCGTCTCTGAGGCCCCAAACTTCTCTTGAACTCCATTTAAGCTCCTTTCACATTTTTCCCAGCGGAAAAGAGAAATCCTATGCCTGCTTACGTATCTAAGTGTCGTCATTGCAAATGACAATAAAACCAGAAAAACAAGGCCAGGAGATGGAGGGAGGCTGGGAATGTGAGCAAGGAGGAACAGGGAGGGAAAGACCCATCCTTGGTTCATGGAACTCACCACCCCAATGGAGAAGTAGTTGTTGATGATGGTGGATGGGACAGGATCTCCGTTGGCCTCCCTGTCACTGGGAATAACATCTATCTGCCAGCGGTCCAGCATCACCTCCGTGCTGTGCTCAATGTCTTTCAGGACCTTCATCAGGTTGCCTCCTTCATAGCCTGGAAGGAAAAGAGGAGGATGAAGGAGGATGAAGGAGGATGAAGGGGAGCACAGCCACATCACAGTTGGGTGTCAAGCGTCTGGGGGAGCCTGGGGCTGCTGCTATGCCACATCCTCACAGCAGTGGCAGAGATTTTGGCTAACGGTGGGGCTCTCCTGATGGAAAAAGCTGGGCAGGACCCAGCTGCAGGGGGGTTGAGAAAGCAGTGGCTGCTCTTTTAGGAGGGAGTGCCTGGAGGCACCAGGCTGAGATGAAGCTCTAACCACATCCCAGGAGCCCAGGAGTCCTCCCTGCCCTGCGATGGCACCCACCCAGCTACACTGGAGGGTCCCCCTGGGCAGTGTGGGCAGCCCCTGGGCAGCGCTCCTCTGGTCTCACCTCCTCCCCAGCGCAGGCACCGTGCCAGGTCATTGCCCGTTCCCAGGGGCAGGACAGCCACCGGCGGGTGCTTCACCAGGTTCGCCTTATCTGCAGTTCAAGGGGGAAGAGAGGTTTGGGGCTGACAAGGCTTATTCCTGCTCCTCTGCATGTCCCTCCTCGGCCAGCAGCCCGGGATGATGCTGTTGTCAGGACCCCCCCCACTTTCCCACAGGGAATATTGTGAATCTGTGGCAGATCACCGAGGATGCAGGCAGATGATGCTCTGTAGCAACACAGCCGTCCCTTGCTCACCTATGCAGTCCAGGATCCAACCCACCGTGCCGTCCCCTCCGCAGGCCAGCACACGGAAATCTGGAGTGTCCCGAAAGAAGTTCAGCCTGGAGAAAGCCAGGAGAGACAAGGTGTGAGGTGGGGGAGCAGGGGCTGGCAGGAGAGGGCAGAGGATCAGCTGCAGTGGCTCCGTACCCTGGCGCGGGCCCGCCGCGGTCCAGGTTGTACACTTGGCGTGGGTTGAGCAGGTAGTGAAACTTCCGAAGGACTCTGGGAAGAGGAAGGTGTGAGGAGCTTTGCGGAGGTGAGTCCCACACCAGGAGTGATGCGTGAGGGACCAGCAGCCCCCACCCAAGGCGGGATGCTCTCCCTGGGCAGGACCCCACCTACCGCTCCCCTTGCCTTCCTCCGCTCTTGGGGTTCACAAGCACCAGGAGTGGGTGTGTCCCGGGCCGGGGGCTGATCTGGAGGGCAGAAAATGGAGCTGTGAATTCCTGCCTGCTGCGGGCTCAGCGGCAGAGCTCACCTGCAGCCCAGTGCGGGAACCTACCTGCAGCCCTTGCCCATCCACTGTGGTGGAGTTGAACTTGAAGCCTTGGGTGTCCTCGGGGGTGGTGCTGGCAGGGGAGTCGCTCTCTGATCGTCGGCAGTGGGACTGCCTGTCCTTTGAGCAACAGAGGTATGGATGCCCACACTGCCCCAGAAGGCAGTGCCAGCACCTGGGGGAGGCAGGCTGGCCTCAGTGATGCCCTGATGGGTTCCTATCACCGGCAGCAAGGAGGGGGGCACTTACCAGAACAAGGGAGGCACTTACCACTACAATAGGGTCACGTACCAGGATGAGAGGGGCACTTACCAGGACAACCGGGCAGATGTAGGATGGCAACAAGATGTGGTCCCGCAGTGGGCCCCCATCGCACTCCGGCTTCACGTGGGAGGCACACTTGTTGTGGAGCTGGAGGGGCAGGAGGAAGGGATGCTGAGCAGGGGACACCTGCCATCTCCCACCTGTGAGCCTCTCCTCCCCAGGCTGACCGTGCAGGGGGCACTGTGGGTGCGCCCAAGCCCCCTGTACTCACGGTGACTTGGCACCAGACACAGTGCAGGCCGGTGATGCCCTGGTAGCACTTGATGCTCTTGTGACACCTGTCGCACTTGACGGGGGAATTGCCCTCGATCCAGGTGTGCTGCATCACCTGCAGGGCACAGGGGGACACTGCAGGCACACGACCGACCCACGGGCTTCTCCCTCCTGCTGAGGGCGGCTGCCACGATTTCAGAAGCTTGTCCTGCAGGGATGCTGACTGATCCAACCCAGCCCGCCACACAGCTGACTTCCCTCCCTGCTGTTCCATGCAGCACAGCAGGGACACCTGTTCCCCAGCCTGGAACCACGGCAAAACTCGGGGTTGAGGACCTGTGAGTGCCTGGGGACTGGGGACAGGGTGCATCCTGCAAGGTTTTGGATGCTGGGAATGCCCATGAGCTGCTGCCCAGGATGAGAGGGGCAAATCCCAGGGAAAAAAGCCATGTGGGATCAGAGCAGGAGACCAAGGGGCCAGGAGACCCACTGACTCAGAAATGCTGTCTACTCACGCTTGTGTTTCTCTTGGATTTAACGTAGGTACTGATGCAGGAGGCAATCTCTTTGGACACACACCTCTCATGGACTGTATACTTGCAGACTGGTGAGAGAGAAGAATCATAGAAAGAATCATAGAAGAATTCTTGGAAAACCCTTCTAAGACCACTGAGTCCAACTGTTGCCCCAACACTACCACTAAACCATATCCCCAAGTGCCACGAAGGAGATGGTGAGCATCGCTCTCCAGCATGGGAGCTGTCTCCTCCCCTCTCACCCTGCAGTACTCACGGGGCTCAGCACTAACAGGGACCAGTCCCCTCTCCCCAGGGCACTGGATGGGGTGGGAGCCACCAGCCTGGGGGTGTAACATGCTGGCAAGGATCCAGGACTCACAGGAGCAGCAGAGGCCCTGCTTGCGGACCCCCAGCAGCATGGTGCGGCAGAAGTTGCAGTAGGCAGGTTTCTTGAAGTGCTTCAGCCTCCAGGCATGCTGCCCATCATCCTTCACATTCTGCAGGGCAGTAGAGTGGAGGGTGAGGGGTCACTCCCCTGCTGCTGGGGGTCCCAGAGCCCTCAGCCCACCATTTTTATCGGCTTTTCATCCCCTTAAACCCCTCACTGTGTTTGTGGGAGTTTGCTCCCAGCAGGATCATGGGCTCCCCCTGCTCCCCTTCTCCCTGGTGTTTCTCCAAGCATGCAGGCTCTGGGCATGTCCAGCTCCAGGCACCAAGCTCCAGCTCCCACGGCCCCTTGGCACAGCCCAGCCACAGGGAGGATCTTGGTGGCTGACAGGAAGGTGACTCCACATCTGGGACCAGGCCATCACCACAGGGTGACAAAAGCACAAGCCTCTTACAGCTGGGGCCAGGCAAGAGTGCTTTGCAGGAGCCAGTTAAAATTCCTTGCTTTCTTGAATTTTCCTGCCAGAAAGCCTGCCCCCCACCCCCACCTCTCCATGGGAAGCATGGGCACCATGAGCAAAACCACAGATTTTTCCCTGCAAACTATTATCCAATGGCCAGGGATGCACCTGAAAGAAATTAAGGCCAAAAGGACGAAAAAACACCACAGAGAAATAAGGGGGGTTCCAACTGCCCCATCTCTGCTCTTTGAAGCTCACCCCATAAGAGGAGTTACCATTTTAGGTGCTCACCTTAATTTTTGATTAAATATTCATCTAACTGGATTATGCTGCAATAGCAAGGAGTGAGCCCAGCCTTCTTGGGCATGGCAGCTGGCAGTGACTACAGCTCAGAACTGAGCTTGGGAAGATCTGGGGGTAAAGGGGGCAGAGTGGGGGTGTCAAAAGGGTTGGGGGCCAGTGTAGGGCTGTGTGGTGGTGTATGAGTGCATAGTCTGTTGCTGGAGGCAGGCTGGATGCAGCCAAAGCAGGTCCCTGTGGGGGCACTCACCGTCTCCATCCCCAGGAGGACCAGCAAGGGGATGGTGGTCATGCCACCCCGGATCCATTCCTCCAGCGTCACAGTCCCATCATGATCATAATCTATCTCCTCCATCATCGCCTTCAAGATCTGGAGGAGGAAAAAAATGTAGAGATACGGTGATTCCAGCCACAACTCTGGCTGTGGATCCCCACATCTGCCCCAGCTGCCCCCAGCCCCAGCACTCACAGGCTTGAGCTCAGTGGAGTCCCACTCCAGGTACTCAGCCACGTGCACCATCTGGTTGATGATACGATCCAGCTCCTGAGCACAGAGAGACAGTGGTGCCCGATGCTTAGGAGAGGCTTCAGGCATGAGCAGTGTCCAGCCCCAAGCCCCCAAACTGGGGATGTATCAGGTTTATGTTTCCATATGCCCAAGGCCACCCCAGTCCCCACCCGCACAGGAGGGGCAGCGACACCCCAGTCCTCAGTGGGTGCTGGGAGTGGTCTTCTGCCCTGAAAACATGCAAGAAAATCTGCAGTAGGTTTTCCCTGGGAAAAACTATTCTGACAAACCAGATTTTTTTTCCAACAGGTTTCAAGGGCGATACCCAAAGAACAAAGAGAAAACATCCCGAGGGAGGAGCAGTGCATTTTTTCTCTTCTGAAATACCATGACCTGATGCAGAGCTACAATTCCTGGCTGGGTGGATTTTTTCTTGCTGCTTCTGGATGCAGTGGAGCTGGCATGCGTCTCCCAGCCCTGTGGTCCAGCTGCTGCCTTCCTCCTCCTTTCCCATACTGCTGCCCAGCTCAGAGCACCTCATCTTGGGAGTGGGCACCTCGGTAGTGCCCTACCTGCTTCCAGCCCCCCGAGGAGCCCCCTCTTTGTCTCTCATCAAGGCTCACCGAGCTGTCCAGGAGGCCGTTTCCATCAGTATCGTAGAGGCGAAACATAACTGGAGGGAGGAGAGAAGCTGCTGATAGAGCCCAGTCCTGGAGCACCCCGGGGCACCCCAGGCACCCAGCTCCATGCTGCTGGGGCTCTGAGGTGGGAGCAATGCTGTGCCAGCTCAGCTGGGGTGAGATGTGACCCTGGGGCTGGGGGGTATCAGAGTAAAGCCCCTCTGCCAGCCATGGGTAACGCACCCAGGAGCAGAGGGGGATGCTGAGTGGTTTTCCCAAATGGGCAGGAACATCCAGCTCTGCACCCTTCCTTGGGCAAACCCCCCTCAGGTGACCCCCTCCACACGGCACAACCACAGGGTCCCACTTACACTCCAGCTTGTCCTCTGCTCGTCCCCTCTCCAGCAGCGACAGGTAGCAGACGATGTCCTTCAGGTGGACCACCTGGGCCAGGGCGGTGGGGGGTGGAGCAGGGGGGGCTTTCAGGGAGCTGGGGCTCTTCCGCAGGCTGAAGGGTAACCTCTTCTCCACGCTCCTCGTGCCTGTGGGCAGGAAGAGAGGCCACACGCAGGAATGGCACTGGGCCCAAAGTCATCCCCAGGTGGGCCACGGAGGCTCTGCAGGCAGGGACCCATTCGTCATGGGGCCGAGTGGCACCACAGGGGAAGGGCTGGGGACACAAAGGGGGTGTGGGGCTGGGGCCCATCACGGGATAAGAGCTGGAACACAGAGAGGATGTGGGGCTGGGTGACACTGCTGGAGTAGGGTTGGGAGCACAAAGGGGGCCCGGGGCTGGGTGTCATTGCTGGAGCAGGGCCGGGCACTGCCACTCAATCCCTGGGGCACAGACTCCCATCCCTCAATCACTGCAGGTGCAGGCTGGATGAGTAGTCAGAGCCCATGGGGACATGTCCTGACGGGGATCAGCACCCACCCAGAAGGAGTGAGAAGCTCAGTGGGCAGTGAGGCAGCTTGCTGGGGTGCCAGGACAGCCCACGCTCACTGCTGCCCGTGCCGACAGCAGCCTTTGGCAGATGGTGGCTCTTGGCAGAGGGGCCCTTCCAATGCTTGCCTCCTCGGGGGCTGGCAGGAGCCGGGCAGGGGGCAGCCATGACTCACCACCCCATTTCCCCCTCCCTACGAGATGCTGCCGGGTAATTAAGGCATTGACTGGTGGGGGCTCTGTGGGATGGGATCAGTGGCTTAAGTTTGCCAAGCAAAGGTGTCAAGATGACAAGAACACTCAGAGCTTGGGAGGTCACCACCACTGTGACGGGGACTTGACCAGCTGCACTGCCAGGGCACGGAAACTGCAGAGGGCTTGTCACTGCCTGTGTCCCCCCACGTGGAGTCCCAGCCAAGCTCACCTGGAGACTGAGGGCTGAGCAGAGACACGGAGGAGATCCTTGAAGAGCCTGAGGAGTTGTGAGCAGAAGCGGTGCCGGTGGTGGACTTCTGGGAGGATGATCTAGACCAGCTGGGGGAGGCACTGGGGATCGATGCTGGGGTGAGGGATACTGGCTGCAGCTCAGCCACGTTGCTGTGGCAGCTCTTGGGCTCAGGAGTGTGTCGTCCCAGGGCACTTCGAAGCATTTTCCCATTGATCCCTGCAAAGTAAGATATATGCCCGGGGCAGTGTGACACCAGGGTGCCTGCGCCCCTTACTCCAGGAACTGTGTGCTGAGTGCTCGCCCTGGGTCCTCTCTGCTAGCCCCATGCCTCTCTGTCTTAGCATCTCAGCCCCAGGGATCTCTGAGAGCCACCATGGGTGGCCCCCTCAATCTGTCCCTGTCCCAGTGGCTCCCAGCAGTGCTTCCATCCCTGGATGATGTCCACCACGGTTCTTGGGACCAGACAGGGAGGATGTTGTCCTTCACCATCAGCCAGAGTCCAATGTCCGAGGACGTTCTCCTTTTCCTTTTGCAATTTATAGTCCTTTCAGTAGATGTCTCCATGAGCCACAAATCCACTCGGAAAGGGCTGGGGGAGGCAGACTTGGGTGCTTGGCACACAACCCCTGCTCCAGGTGCTGCTGAGTGCAGGGTGGCTGCCTGCACCAGTACCTGTGACAGGGGCATAGGCCACCTCACTCTGGATGGAGATGCTGACCTGGGCTCTGAATGCACAAAGGAAAGGGAGGAACCAGTGCCGTGGTGCCCTGTGGGTGCCCATCCTAGGGAAATCCCTCCCTGGAACAGCAAAGGGCCCTGGGAGCCCACCCATCGGATGGAGAAGAACTGGGTTGTGTGCCGGCCCCGATGCCACCCACTTCAGGTGCCACTCCCCAACCTCCATCCCCGTGAGCAGTTTGGGAGCAACCCCACCATGCCTTGGTGCCCCGGCATGCCCAGCTGGGTGGCAGGGTGGGCTCACCGAGGCTGCTGTGCTGTGAGACACCGGGGCTCTGGCGCTGGGTCTCGGGGGAGGCTTGGCATATCTTACGCTTGAAGGAGGTGAAGAGGTGTTGGCAGAGCTCCTCAGGCACATCTGCCTCCAGGTAGGTCTTCATGAAGAGGCGGAAGCCCTCGTAGTCGATGGGCTGGGGAGGAGACCAAGGAGGAGGATAGAGGTGCCCCAGGCACACCAGGAGGGTGCAGAGGAGGAGGATAGAGGTGCCCCAGCCATACCAGGAGGGTGCAGAGCGGCCAGCCTGGGTGGGGCTCCATGCCCTCGGCCCCCCTCACCGGGCACATCAGCTACACAGCCCTTCCTAAAGCTGCTGGCTTCCCAATTCCCAGTGTGGGATATAACCTAAAGGGACCCAGAGGCAGCAGGGCCAGAAATGTCCAGTGCCAGTGTGGCTCAGCCAGGCCAGTGGTGCTGGGATCAGGCTCAACAGCCAGGGCAGGAGCTGAAGGAGTGGCAGGGAAGGGCAGAGCAGCAGGACCCTCCAGCCTGCCCCCAGCCCCTGGGGACTGTCATCCTCCTGAGGTCTCCTCCCCTCCTCCTTCCCCACTGAGCATTGCCACTGTGTGGGGATGATGCCTTCCCAATGGCTTTTGTGGACCCAGCTGGAGTGAGGGTCCTGTGGTGCCCTGGAACAGTGGAGTAGCTTTGTGCCCTTCCTCACCATGGTCAGCCGACTGACATTCCTCATTTTGCCTCGATTCTAGTGATTACAGCCCCCGTGGAAGGCTCTGTCCTGCTGGCACACTAAGAGGTCTCTCTGAAATCACTACTCAGAAAAAATAATCCCAGCCTTCTTCGGGGGAGAGTGAGAAGGCACAGACCCCTCCCGTCACCACACCGGCAAAGTAATTTGCTTTTCAGGGAACAGTAAATCTCTCCCACATTCTGCCTGGCAAGGGAATGCCCCAAAAAGCTCTCAGCAAGGCAGCCAGCTGCCAGCACCCATGGCAACATCACTGGGATGGGGTGGTGTGCATGGTCCCCAGGATGGCCAGGGAGTCCAGTCCTGGGAGCACGACCATGGGGAGAGTTGGGGGACAGCCAGCCAGCCCTGCCTTCTCCCAGCTGCTTTCAGGGATGGGAGCCAGGCTGGGGGAGCTAGCAGGGGGCCAGGAGCTGCCAGCAGCACAGGGGAATGCTGGCAGGACAGGGCCATACCTGTTCGGGGTTGTACCTCGAGAGGACGCCGTCCCCATGGAACTCCTCCAGGACATCCTTGAGCTTCTTGGTGGAGTCTGGGGAGACAAAGGCACCATGCTGAGCATGGCCACGCTGAGCACCCTTTGTCATCCACGAGCAGGATGGTGCAGAGGGGTTTATCTGCTGGATATACAATTTCTGAATCCTTCCATGCCTGGAAGGGGCCATCCATGCCCTGCTTCCCCTTCCACCTTCAGAGGGCAGGGCAGTTATGGAAAGCTGGCCTGGGAGCTTTACATATATAGAGAGCTTCCTCTTACCTGTATGAAAATGAACACAAACCCAGAGCAAAGCAAGGAAAGCCCAAACCACTCCCCAGTCCTGGCTGCTCGGGAGGGGATGCTGAGCACATCCCTGAATGTCCCTGCCCCAGTGCAGGGCTTTGGGTGAACAATGGCACCTCTTGGCAGCCCCAGCCATCCCAGAAGCTGCCTTGGGCTGCCCACTGGCATCCTTAGGAGGTGCCAGGAGGGAGAAATAGAACAGTATCCATAGAATCATGGAATCATTTAGGTTGGAAAAGCCCTCTAAGATTGTAGAGTCCAAGCATTAACCCAGCACCAGTGCCAAGCCCACTGCTAACCCATGTCCCCAGGTGTCACATCTACATGGCTTTTAAATCCCTCCAGGCATGCTTGTTTCAGTGCTTGACAACCCTTTTTAGGGAAGAACTTTTTCCTCATGTCCAATCTAAACCTCCTCTGGTGAAGTCTGTGGTCGTTTCCTCTTTGGATTGCTCTGTGCTAACTTCTATACAAGCAGTAATGACCTTCCCTGGCTGGGTGTCGTCAGGGCTGGAGTGTCTGGAGGGACATTGGTCCTTCCAAAATAGAGAAAAACAGGAAAAGAAGGAAAAAAAAAAAAGATCAAGGGGAGGGAACATTCAGCCTTCACCTTCGCACACATGTCTGGGCACGTGCATTTAAAAGGTTCTTGGACACACTAGCCCTGTTAATTACTGTGAAATCCTCTCTCTGAGTGGGGGCTGTGCTGGCTCCGATCTCCCCCGCCCTCCACTGGGGATGGAACTCGGCACTGGACCACAACTGTCTGGGATGTCTAGGGTGTTCAAAAAGGGGTTTCCTGGCCATAGGGCTGGGATGACCCCCCCAGCCCTGCTCTCCAGCCCAGTGCCAGGCCACCCTCCTGGGGAGGAAGCAGCTACCCATGTTGCAGCCTTGCTGGCCACACTTCAATTAACGAAATGAAGATGCTGTCTGTGTTTTGAGCCCAGCGTTACAGATGGTGTTTTAGGGTCTGGGATTCAGCAAAGCAGAGCCCATCCTCCAGAGAGGCAGGATGAGATGCAGAGAGGGATAATGCACGCACACCTCTGCCTGCATCCCCACCTGCCCCTGCCTGAGGTCTCTGGATGAGGAGCAGAGGCCTGGGGAGAACTTGCCCCCACTCTCATCCCTTTGATACACAGTGTCCCCAAAGACAGCCTCAGAGGGTGCTCGGGGTCCTCTTTGCCTCTCAGTCCTCCCCCATCCAGCCTGCTCACCCCAGGGTCATGCCAATCCTGCAAAGCAACACTCCTGAGATTTTACACCCCTTCTTCCTTCATCCTGTCATCCTGGCTGGGCTTTCCTGCCCATCCTGCCCTGCTCTCAGCTCCTCCCTGGGCTGTGCTGCTTCTCTGTCAACTGCTGTGAAGAGCACACCCGGCTCTTTGGCAGGCAGGACCTCAAGGACTTGGTTTCAGACCCCTGGGCTTTGCCCAGGCTCCCTCTCCAGCTGCTCCCAGCCCCAGAACCCTCCGGCAGTGCCACCAACCTCCATCCCTCGGCAGGAGCTGCAGAAGGTTGCTCTTCAAAAGCACTAAGGAAAATTACCACAGAGGGCTGGCAACCCAAGGCAAGCTGTGGAGCAGCTCCGTGTGTTTGGGAAAAGCCAGTCTGCTTTCCTGGTTGGCATTTCACTTTGCTAACGAACGTGGGAGCCCAACGCCTTCAGAGGGACTGAGCCGTGCTCACGTGTCCAGCCCCCAGAGCTCAGCTAAATCCTCCCAGGCATGCAGGCACAGGGATCCCCACCAGCCAGTGTTGGGGGTCAGGGACCTTCCCAGCCTCCCCATCCAAGATCTAAGGAGTTACCTAGTTCTCCAGGAGGACACTATGAAAACGTAGGGTGCCAGTCTGGCACAGATCAACGGGACTTTTCGACCCCTTCTCCCTGTCCCAGGAGGGGCAGAGGGTACTCACAGTCTGTGTACTGCTGGAGCTGGGCAAACTCGGTGGGGCTGAGCGAGATCCACATGCCATCGCTCATCTTTGGGCAGCAGGGCCCGTGGCGAGGGCCACTGGCTGCTGTGCTGTCGTGCCGGGCTCAGTGCCACAGGTCCCCGCCGTCCACTCGGTCACACTGGCACTGCGAGGAGCGTGGGAAGGTCTTGGACTGCTGGTATCATCCTGCTGAGCCCGTGGGCAGTGAACCCCAGAGCTTCAGGGCACCTGGTCAGCACCTTCCTCCCTGTAGGGGGGCAGAAAGAGAGGAGGAGGTCAGCAGTGCCTTGCCCACGGCGGGCAGGGGCTGGGTCCTGCTGCACTGGCTGCCCTGCCACAGTGCCCCGGGGAACAGCCACCTTCAGCAGGGGGATCTGTGGGGCAGGGGGTGCGTGAGCTTGGAAATGGGGTGCCAGGGTGCTTTCCCAGCTGGGAAGGGCCCCCCACTGCAGATGTGGGGGACACTTCCTCCAAGGAACAGGGAGGGGAGTGTGTGGGCTGCAGCAGGGGATTGGTAGAAAGAGGGGTGAGCACAAGGGTCAGGGCACCTCGCTGTGTGACCATCCCCGGTGCTTGGTGTCCCTGGGGACAGTCCCCAGCATTTTCCAGGGGAACCCAGCATGAGGAGCAGAAGGAAGGGCACAATTAATTACAGAAGACACAGCACCTGGAGGCAGGGGATCCAAAAGAGATGAAACTTCCAGCTCACTCCACCTCTAAAGCTGGTGGTGACCGTCAGAAAATCATTGTAAATGAAAATCTACAGTCAAAACTGAGTACAAGGGGAAAATCTGTGTCACAGAGAAACCCCAACCAAGGGGCCCTCTCCAGCCCACACATTTTCAGGTTTCAAAACTGATTAGTTTTTTCATTTAACCAAATTGGTCATCAGGCAAAGGGCAACATTTGGAGGGGGTGGTTGTTCTCCAAGGAATTCGATCTTCATTTTAGGGTCCTTTCCCTGCCAAATGTTGGCTCCCAGTTTCCACCAGCCTGAGCTCTCTCCGGATGGACTGGAGAAAGCAGAGCAAGGATGAGCTGAGAAAGGGGTCACAGGACTTGGGGTGTTGCTCAAGGAGCACCCACCCCCCAGCTGACTGCACGTCTTCATTCACAGAAAAAGGTGTTTGATTAAAGTGTGTGAGTCTTTTGTGGGAGTTGTCAGGTCTCACGTGCCACACCAATCCCAGCTGGTGTCCCTAGGGACATTCGCATAGGGGATGCACCAGCAGCAGTCACTTAACCCCTCATTCTTAGGGCTTTCCCCAGTATTTCTTTACTAATGCTATTTTGGCTTTATAGTCAGCTGCTACAAGTGCTCCAGGCAAGACGTGGTCCAGGAACAAAGCCTGGTGTTGGCGGAGGAGGGAACAAATCCTCCTCAGGGCTGTGGGGAGGATGGTGACCCCTGAGTGAGCAGTACAGGGCTGAGCACCCATCTGGATGGCTGCCAAGGGGTTTTCCAGCTGCAGGGAGTGACTGCACATCTGGAGAGGAGCCACCAAACCCTGGGCATACATTTGCTGGAGTTAAACGTCATGACAATGCTTAGTCCTGCTCAGTCCTTTCCTCCTGGGAGGACACAGCTGCTGGAGCCTTGTTCCACCCCTCCATGGCCTGGGGCTTCTTGGTTCCTTCTGAGGCTGCCTGGAGGGCTGTGGAGCTTGGGGACCCTACAAAATGCTGCTTCTGCCCAGAGTGCTGGGGGGACGGCTGTCCCAGGATAGGGAGGAGTGCCCTCACTGCTCTGCCCTGAGGCACCTGTGGGGAGACAACACATAATCCTGGAGGAAATGTCACCTTCCCACACTCATTGGGGCTCTGTGGCCTCACAGCAACTCACCTCCAGCCTATGGCTATCCCAGCTTATCCTGGCAGCTCTTTGTCCCCATGCCACCAACTGGGGACAGGCTGGATGCAATGGTGGTAGGGCTAGGAAAGAACTACCTCATGTCTTTCCACACTGCCATCAGTTTTGTGGGAATCTTCATCTCGGGAAAAGCACAAGCAAGAACATGGTGTTTGCTCCTTTCCTGGTTGATCAGTTTGTCCCAAAGTATCTCCAAGGCTGGCCCAGAAGAACTCAATCCATAAGAAACCCCCAAAAGTGCACGCAGACTTCATGTTTCCTGGCAAATGAGCTGTTTGGTTTGATCAGAACCTATTTTTCATTCTAAATTTATCCAAGGAGAGGCTGAGAGCACAGAGCTAGTTAGAAGGAAAGGCAAAGCGGGGGGGACATGGCTGGCTCCAGCTGCCTGAAGGAGCTCGGGAGCACTGAGCCCTCCCATAACAGACGGCAGCAAAAATATCCCTTCCTTCTTTTAACGACGGGTGATGGGGCGGCACCAAGCGGAGCTAATTGGGCTATCCCAAGGGGCTTTCCCCCAGCAAAAGCTGGAATAACAAATGCCACTTCTGGCAAGTCAGCCTTGGATTTCAGGAAGGGCAGGAAAAAGCCTCCTTAGGAATCCAGCTGCTCCTCGTTTGGCTGCCCTCTGAATTGTCAGCGGCAAATTATGTACTATTAAATCAAATTTGCCTCTCGCTAAAAATAGCTCCCTACTAGTGTTACAAATAACACCGGATTACCCTGCCTGAAAGCGCTCACCGGGACGTGGCCCCTCTCCCCCTCCTCACTCCGTGCCCGCCAGCCGCGCGCGTGGGCTCGGCCGCTCCGCCGGCACCGGCGTGGCGTGACTCGGGGCAGCTGAAGTGGCTGGGGGAGGATGGAGAGGGGGGAGCCCGGAGTCCCCCAAACCCTCCCAGGGGATTAGGTGGTGCTGGAGCCCTTGAGAAGCTGCATGGAGCATCCTGCCAGCCCCGGTGATGAAGGAGGTGCCATGGGGAGCATCGATGGGGACAGGCAGATATGCGGCTCAGTGGGAGCCAGGGCCTGGCCATGTAGGGCCTGAAACACGTCAACAAGGGAAATGCCAGGCGGGAGCTGGACATGGGCCAGTCCCCGTGGGTGAGTGGAGCCCGGACAAGCAGCAGGACCAAGCCACCAGGAACATCTCCATAACCCTGAGAAAGGGCTGCCCATGGGCACCGCCAATGTCCAGGGATGGGAGTCTCCCAGAAGCAGCGATGGGACAGCAGAGGAGCTGTTTTTCCAGCCAGACACCCTGCCAGAAGCCTCCCCACCAGCCCCTGGCTGCTGGCTGCCCAGTGCTGCTGAGGATGGAGGACCTAGCTCCTCCATCACACCACCGTGGCATTGGGAGGGCCTGTTCCACTGACACCCACCTGGCATCTCCGGGACTGGATCTACTGATGGGGACCTAGTTCTGCCCATGCTGGAGCAGAGAACCAGGGGCAATGGGACGGCAGCTTCCAGGTGCTGGCAGAGCCTCCAGCCTCTGACCAGCTCCACAGGAGCATGTGGATGGGGCTGCAGCCCGTGCCCTGCAGGAGATTTCTGCTTCAGATGCCCTTTGGGAAGGAAAAACATGATCTGTCTCCTTGAGCTTCAGGATACAGCAGGAGGAGGGAACACTCCTGCCAGGCACACGCACAGGGGCACGTGCAGAGGCTGTGGCTCCCCAATGGCAGCACAGGACGACGCCGGGCCCTTGCCTGTGTCCCTGCCCAGGCCTGCAGAAAGCCACAGTCAAGTGACACATCTCCTCCTGGGGCAAAGCACGGCAGGTCCCTGCAGGAATGGCATTTTCCAGCCCGCCCGCCCCATCTTTTGGAAAGATCAGCCTATTTTTGTGTTGGATGGGGAGAGGCCCCTGAGGCGGTGGGTGGAGTGTAAATCCCTCCTGTCCCACTGCAGCAAGCAAACCCCAACCAAGTCACGCTCAAACTGTTTTCTGCATTGACAGAAGGCACTTTTCTGCATTTTGCCAGCCCAAGAGGACACTCAGGATCAGCCTTTTCTATTCTCCAAGCCTGTTGCTGTCTACACATTCCCCTGGCCCTTTGACCACCCACCCACACAGAGCCAGGCATGCTGTCCGGGTACCTCACACCAACTTTGCTTTGAGTTCTGAGCACCTTCATGGCACACAGGCAAGGAAAGGTGCTGGCAGAGGTGCCCAGAGCATCCTTGCTCTCCCACACAGGGACGAGGGTGGCCACGGCCAGTCCTCTGGCCCCAGAGTTGGGCTGTGGGTGTACTGACTCCCAGCTGGGCGCTGGGAGGGCTCGGCTCAACCCTGTGTCAGCGGGGACCCAGCATAGCACCCCTGGAGCTCACCCCCACCCAGGGCCAGGACAGCTCGGTTCACACCCCAGGGACACCAACAACTTCCTGACTTACTACTGTTGCCTTTTTAGAGAATAATTTTGCTGGCTGAGTTCAGGGCAGACTGGATCTGAGCTAGGATGCCTTCGGAGCAAGATTCATCCCCTCACCGCTGTCCCTGCAGGTCCCAGCCAGACCAGACCTTGTCTCATGGAAAAGACCCTTCCCATGCCAGACAGGGAGGCAAATGCTGGCCCTGCAGCCTAGGGGATGGGATTCTCCCTGGGATCCCACCCCCATCACCAAGCCCAGGGCTTCAGAAACACTACAAACCTGGCAGAGGGAAGCTCTGGCTCTCTCCCTGTGGAAATCCTGCAGCCATGGGTACCATGGGTTAACCACACCTTGTGTAGGATAACATTGCATTCTGATAGCTTTGAAATACATTCTTCTCCCCTTTCATCTCCCAACACAACCTGCAGAACAAGTCCCATCCAGCCTCCTTCCACAGGCCAGGCACGCTGAGTACCTTCTCGGTCCTTCTGCCCTCCAAAGCCAACGGCCCCAGCAATTTTTACTTAACAAGAAAGACACTAACGAGCTTTTCTGGCCTGGCAACACATGGGAACGGCTGGATCAGGCTGTTCTTCTGCCCAGCCAAAGGATGGGTGGTTTTATAGCCAGGCTGAGAACCAACACATGCTGAGACACCAGTGAAGGTGGCATAGCCCCTGGGCTGTGTTAGGGGCTCGCTGGCTGCCATGCTCCCCACCCTGGGGACAAGAGGATGCTGCCCTCTCCTTCTCCACCCTTTGGGAAGCATTTCCCAGGGGCTGAGCCAACGCCCGGGCACCGGGAAACCCGACACCCCAACCCCAGCGCTGCCCCGTTCCTTCAACGCCTGCACCGCTCCCCAAACCGCTCGGGAAGGGGTCACGACCAGCCCGGGGAGGGTCGCGGACTCCGAGGGCAG
>NW_021940687.1:2785480-2792474 GCF_001715985.3 Manacus vitellinus
TCCAGGATAAAACTCCTTTATTACAGATTCCCCACAGAGGCAAGGCTTTCCCCACTTCCCACTGACCCCGCACTCTGCCCCAGAGCCCCGACGTTATCCATCCCTGTCCCCATTCCTGCCTCCATTGCTGTCCCTGTGCCTATCTCCATTCCCATCTATATCTCCATCCCCATCTTCGTCCCTGTCCCCATCTCCATCCCCATCCCGATCCCCATCCCCATCCTCATTCCCGTCCCTGTCCACATCCCCATCCTAGTCCCCATCCCGCTCTCTTCCCCCTGCACCTCGGTCTCTCATTTTCAAGCAGTTTCACTCATGGCAAAGGTTACTCTTTCCTCAGGAAGGGAACAAACCAGCGAAAACAAACAAACAAGAAATGCCAAAACAGATAAAAAGCATTTTTATTTTCTTTCCATGACGCGTCTGCCTGCCTGCTCGGGAGTGACACTATTTCAGGCATGTCTATTATTTATGTTCCACTATATTTATATTAATTAGAGACGCCATCCATGTACGTAGTTCTCCAACTTCAAAAAAAGCAGGAGAAGGGGAATGACATCTGGGACTGAACTTTCTCGAGAGAAACAGGAGCAGGATCCACATGTATAACTGCATGCTGCGTGCCAGTCCCAGATGACGTTCCTGCTCTACACTGGGGATCTCTCCAGTTCCAGGCCCGTTTTCCCTCCCTCCTTTCCGGCTGGGACTCCAGAGAGATGGGTCAGGGCCCCTGGCTGGGGTGCTGAGGATGATGGTGTCCTCAGAGCCATACAGCTTTTAGGGGAGATAGAATCATGGAATCATTTCGGTGGGAGAAGATCTATAAGGCTGAGGCCAATCATTAACTTCTGATGGTGGCACTTGTCTGTGTCCAGGAAAGAGAATTGTGCCTTCAAAGAACTAAATAGTCTCTGGTGGTGGGCTGTGCCAAAGCACAGAAGAGTCCACATTCCAGAGCAGTGGGAAGAGGACCCCGAGTTTTCCACTCCCGTCTGTGCCAACCGTCTCCCTCAGGAGCTGTAACCTGTGTCAAGACTGATCCAAAATGGGTGACCCCTCCTCTCTCCTGAGATGAGTGTCCCAGCCTTGTCCTCATCCTGTCTGATGGCTCTGGGGCACTTCTCCTCCATCCCGGGGATGGGGACTGGCCTGGGGCCTGGGATGGGGATGGGGAGCAGCAGGGCTGGAAGGCACAGTGCAGAGCTGGTGGGATGTGGTGAAAGCTCTGCTGCTATGCGGGTGCATGGAGGGAAATTCATAATAAATGAGTTTTATCATTTTTTATCAGCTATTGCAGGGAGGCAACAGTTGGCCAAACATGCGGGTGAGAGGAGGATGAGGATGAGGATGAAGAGGTCTTGTGGCTGGACATCCACTACTGCCTGCACACAGGGTGCCAGGGCACATTATCTCTGATCTGGGCAGGCAGACATCTGGCCAGAGCTGGTGAAATCCCTCCTGCAAGGGCTCAGCTGGCAGACACAGAGCCCTTTTCCCAAAAGAAATCTCACACCAGATGACACCTTTCCCAGATCAGGGCTGATCCCAGCTTGTGTGGGAGTAACACACTCGGGATGCACACCTTCAGCAATGCTTTCCAGTCAGCAGGAGTCTCCCAGGGCTTTCCAGATGGCTGGCAGCTTCCACAGGTTTTCCAGCCTTTGGAATGGCCCTGCAGGAGTGGGGCATGAATATTTTTTCCAGGCAGGGTGGCCAGTTCGGTGACGAGAAACTGCTGGCCCAGAGAGATGCTGGACCCCCCTGCTCTGCCTTGACTTTGCTAATGCTCTGTCTGGACTACTGGTGAAATTCCCAGCAGTTCCAGACAAGAGAGTTTCATTCTTCTCCTGCATCCAAGTAGGTATCCCTTCCAGGGATTAATTAGTAAATTAAAACGGTAGAAAGACCAAATTATTATGATTAGACACAAGCCCTGGTAATAATGTCTCTCTCTTGCAGATCTGCATTATGTGCAGATTAGGCACACATTCCCACTCCCTCAAAGGGCTGCAGCAGTGGATTCACCCCGCAGATTGATTCCCTTAGTGGGACTCCGAGGTCCTTAGGGGGACTCTGAGGTCCTTGGTGGAACATTGGGGTCAGATTTGGGAGGATGAGAGAAACTTATGGATACCTTAACACTGATTTCCAAGCCTGGAAACCCTGACCATGCAACCCACAGTGCTCTGTACCTGAGGGAGAAGGAGAACCCCTTGCTGGGGTGGCAATGACCATGGTCCAGGGGTGCTGGCAGCATCTTTGAAGCCTCTGAGCACTGCCTCCGCACACACAGGGGTAAAAGCCCAGTTTGGAGACGTGGGAAGCACAAGGTGCCAGCTACCCTGGGAATTTGTAATGCCCTCCTGCTCCCTGTCAGTTCCCAATACTCTCCTTGCTGTGCCAATGGCTCCGTGGGATGACCCACCACCCATCAGAGATGCTGCAGCTGCGCCTGCCGGTGCCCCTCAGCAGTGCCCCTGCCAAGCCCTGCACCCCAAGACCAGGGCTGGCCAAGCCTTGCTCTCCTGATTAACACAAGTGATGGATTAATTAGAGCTGCAGCCCCGTTTTCTATCCCTATCCAAAAAAGCCATCACATTCTGCCTGGCAAAAATCGTTCTTCTTAAACCTGAGTCACTTATGATTCCTTGTTCTGATGCTCAGGGATTTCTTCTTTGTCACTGGTTCTCCCTGACAGAGCCCAAACCCTGAGGGGATCAGCAGAGAGGGGGCTGAAACCCCTTCCCTGCCCACCCTGGGCACCTGGGCTCCCCTGGAGATGGATGCTCTGCAAAGGGTGGGCAATGATCCTGCCTTATTTTGGGCACACCTGAGGGAGGAAGATGCCCTTCTCGGTTTGACAAGCAAAGGAGAGGTTAAAATGCCTTTTCATCACCTAGGCAGGTTTGGGGGATTTTTATCAGCTCTCTTGCTTTAACTCTGGTTAATTTGCTGTTGAAATGCTGGCCCAAGGCAATGCTGAGGTTGGCTGCTGACTCAGTTGTAGCACTGCTTCCCCTCCAGGGCTCTGTGACGTAGGGGAGAAGGAATCCCGAGCAATTATAACTTGATTATTTTACTGAACGTGTGATTACAAATGGGAACTGCAGAGCAATGAGCGCTGCAGTCAAGATAAAATTAAAATGAGCCCAGGCTCCCCTGGTCCCAGCTCTTGCTCCAAAGACAAGCAGCTGCTTGGGAAGCCTTTCACACCCCAGTTATTTCTCAGCGACCACAGGAAAAGTGGTAACTCCCCCCCCAAAACACTTTAGAAATTTCCAGGTTGATTTTTTGTACAGTTCTGCTTGGCAGCAATGTTCTGGGAGAAGGATGAGCTCTCCAGCTCCTGCTCATGGGAGGTTGCCAGCATTATATTAAGTCTCAGTAAGCCTGGAGAGAGGTAGATTAGGTTGGAAATTAGAAAACACTGCAGGGATGGGATATGCCCCAAGGGGGACTCAGCCTCAGAGCCAGGAGATGCCATTGTGGCTGAACTGGCCTCTTCCCAGCTGCTGGTCATGGTGCCATGGGTGTCCCTGGGCATTGTGCTGGGGCTCCTGTGCCCAGTGAGCTGAGCCAGTGGCAGGACAGTCACCTGCTCTGCCACTTTCACCACTGTGGATTTTCCCAAAGAACTTGGTGTCACCTCAGAAGGCTTTTCCCAACCTCTTGTATTGGGGTGCTGAGCGTCAGAGAGGAAACAACAGCATCTCAGCTGCTGGCTGCCAGCTGACTCCATCACTGCCTCTGTGCCTAGAGAACAGCCTGCCCAGCTCTCCTCTGGAGAGCACTCCGAGGCAGGATGACATGCTGGAGGGTGAAATATTTCTGATTCGGGAATCCATGGGGCTGGCAGGCAGCAAGTGAGAGCTGCAGCGATGCAGTCTGAGGAAGCACATGTAGCAGTGCCAGCAGCAGCTCTCCAGAGCTGCGCAGCTCTCGCCCAAGCCCAGCTTCCACAGAGAGCCAGCCTGCTGCTGGGGAAAGATGGTGTGAGTGAGTCAGGGATTCGGGTGAAGTGGCATCTTCCTGAAGCTGGAGGAGAACTCCACACCAAGAGCACAGAGCCTTGCAAGCCTCTGGCTCCCTCTGAGCCCAGGAGCTCAGTGCAGGCTGGGGAGACTCAGGTGGGAGGGAGCTGAGTGACTAAGAACAGTGCTATGGGGCAATAGTGAGAGCACCCATGGGTGCTTTGAACTTCATCTCTGTTCTGTTTCCCCTTAGGTGACCTTGAGCTTGCAGAATATGATCACAGAATCATAGAACCACTGAATGGTTTGTGTTAGAAGAGACCCTAAAGGTCATACAGTTCTAACAGCCTGTCCCCACAGGCAGAGACACCTTCCACTAGACCAGGTTGCTCCAAGCCCCATCCAACCTGGCCTTGGACACTTCCAGGGATGGGGCAGCCACATCTCTGGGCAACCTGTGCCAGGGCCTTACCACCCTCATAAGGAAGAAATTCTTCCCCAAATCCAATCTAACCCTGCCCTCTGTCAGTGTGAAGCTATTCTCCCTTGTCCAATCCCTCCCTATCCTAGTCCAAACTCCCTCTTCAGCTCTCTTGCAGCCCCTTTAGGTACTAAAAAGTCACAGTAAGTTCTCCCTGGAGCCTTCTGTTCTCCAGGCTGAACAATCCTCAGCCTTTCCTCACAGGAGGGGTGTTCCATCCCTCTAATCATCTTTGTGGACTCCTCTGGACTTGATGATGACCATGGTGACAATGCAACAGCTCAGAACATGAGGGTGTCACAGCATCGTGGCATCAGAAACCATTGGCAGAGAGCACCAGGGATGGCCACACACCTGAAAGGCAGGGTGCAACACTGCACCTTCCCATCCATGTACCAACCACACTGCTCCCCAAACTACATGTTGGCAGGGCAAAGACAAGAGGGATGCCTCAGCCCAGCCAGGCAGGAGGTGCTCTGCCTCTGGCTGCTGCTGTTGTGTTATTAAAACACGTGGAAAACTGCCACATCTGTGTGCCCAGCAGTTCTTTTAGCATGGTGAAAAAAATCCCAAATTTAACAAAATACATGGAAACACCCCCCCCCTTGTACAGAGATATCAATGTACCATCTGCAACCTCAAGCATCCAGTGCTGTGGGTGACAGCTCACTGCACACCCATGGGCGCAGCTGGGTGCCTCCATCACGGAGAAGGGAGGTAGGAGGAGGACAGGGGAAGAGTTTGAAGCAAATTTGAGGGGCAGGAGCTCATGCAAAGGCAGAGCCACGGCTCCATGCCCTCGGGGCAGGCGTGGGAACAGCAGGGTCCTGCCTCCTGGCTCCAGCTGCTGCCTCACTCGGAGCGCATGGAGAAGAGCAAGGAAGGGAGTAAAGGAGCTGTCAGATGTTGTTAGTGGTGTGGCACCTCTTAATAAGGCCCATCTGGCTGGAAGGCAGCAGATCCTGCAGGATTTCTGCGGACCTGATGGCAAATGCTCCTGCCAAGGTTTTACAATCAGCATTAATAAACACGCTGGGGCGGCATTTGGCACCACGAGCTCAAACTTCCCAGGATGAGAGCAAGAAAAAAAACAGGATTACTACAAAAATCCTCACTGCAGCGCAGAGCTCCTGGGAAACTCATTGCATCTTTCAGGATCTGTGGATCCCACACACCCACCCAGCTGTAGGGTCACTTCTGGTCGTGTACCTAGTTCCCATGGACACCCCATCTCACCGGGAATGTGCACATGAATCCTGCATCCTTAATCAAAAGGCTGAACAGGTTTTCCACCAGCCTTTCAAACATGAAGAGCCACCGGGCCTTTATCCAAATCTCTATTCCTTGTCCTGCATCGCTGCACCCCAAGGGACACAGGTGGCTGTGTGGGACT
Source organism: Manacus vitellinus (assembly GCF_001715985.3). Taxonomy (NCBI): domain Eukaryota; kingdom Metazoa; phylum Chordata; class Aves; order Passeriformes; family Pipridae; genus Manacus; species Manacus vitellinus. Next base: position 2,791,326 of record NW_021940687.1, read on the forward strand.
GTACCTGTGGCATGGCAACTCCTGTTCTCAGGAAAAGGGGCTGTGAGAGGACTGCAGGGATGAAACTCGCCGTGACAAACCCGTGTGCCACCTCAAGGCAGCACGTGTCATTGGCCAGCGGGCACTCCTAGGGCATGATGGCACCACGCAGCGTGTCTGGGAGGGAACAGCTGGGCCTGTAGGTGTGGAAGAGCGGCAGAAAAAGCCCATGTGATTTGGGAAATGCCGCATTTGGGGATGATGAAAGGGTAGAGCTGCGTCGAGTGGCTATCGATGAATCACAGGGCTGTAGGGAACACTCTGGTGGGTGTTGAAAGCGCTCTGTAAAGCTTGGCTCAGCTGCAGCAGGCGTTTGGGCGTGCAGGAACGTGCTCTGCTGCCTATTCCCAGCATTCTCCCACCAGAGCTGGGGAAACACTGTGGGGTCAAGGGGAACCAAAGGTGGTGGTGTCCGTGGGGGACCCCTGCACACTGCCAAGGGAAGGGACCTGCATGGGGGTGCCTTGGGATGGAGCATGTGGTCCCAGCACGGCATGCTGGTGTGAGCCAAGCTTTGCCAGGACAGCCCTGCCCAGGGGTGCTTATTTGGTGCCAGGGGCTCAGCCACCCCCCAGCTCCTGGGCCCTACAGAGTCCCCTCAGGTGAGTTGGCCTCTCTTAATTGAGTGCAATTAAACTTTCTTCATTAGAAACTCTATTAGGTTGAGCAGTCTGGAGCACCAGGCTGCAGAGGACACTGAGTCTCCCTGCTGCTGGGGAGGGGGAGGTCCCAGAATCAAACCATGTTGAAGGCACTGGTCCTGCACATCTGCACAGATGCCCTTTGCCTTACCCCCACAGGTGGTCTAGCCTGTGTCCCCACTGAGGCTCTTCTTCCCCAGGGTCACAGTTCTTCCCCAAACCTGCCCCACTCTCCCTGAGGGCTGGTCAGAGTTCTCCTCACTGAGAGCAATAAGAAGAATCACTTTAAGGATATACTTCCTTAAATCCCTTAAACTCCTGAATTAAAATAAGGATGTGGGATTTAACTTGGAAGGTTTTGAAGGAGATATTTTCGTTATACATCATCATGCATGTCACGAGCCTCAAATATTTGGAAGGGCTGTATAAATAACTGTGTGATCACCTTTTCTCAGCTGGCTCCTGCCTC
>NW_021940687.1:2792772-2798906 GCF_001715985.3 Manacus vitellinus
AGGGTGCACAAGGATGCTGCTTCCCCAAGCATGCCTCAGGCACCTGCAAACTGTTAGGACAAAACTGTTGGCACCAAAACACCATCACATTACTGGGATCTACACCATGTGCTGGGCAATGGTTGTGTAAAGCCCAGAACTCCCAGATATGAAATCATAGAATCATAGATAGGAATTTTCCTGACATTTTCAGTGAACAGAGAAGCAAAATAAGCCAGAAGCTGTTTCCCACCTTGACAGCTGAACCAGCCAGGGAGACCTGGGGACATAACTTGGGGTGCCCCACATCCTCCTTCCCATCACCCCAGACCAGCAGCTGGTAGACATTCCTCAAGATCTGCACCCCAAAAACACACTCCAGGCCCTGGGACCTGGGGCAGGGGGCAGCTCTGATGCTCTCTGGGTGATTTTTTTCCCAAAGCTACATCAAGAAGACATTGCTATTAAAAGACCTTCTGGGTCTGTGATGCAAATCCTCAACCACAGCCAGCCAGCTTGTCTCAGGTTCAGCTTAAACCCCTCCATGCCGGGCTGCTGGGGCTGGTGCTGCAGTCACCAGGAGAAGAGAAATGTTTGCCATATGCTGAGGGATTACTGTATAAAACTGAGATGCTTGGCTGCACGCCAAGACACAGGGTTTCCAAATAGAGTCTGAATCCTGGACAGAAAAGTTCCAACTAAATATAGACATGACAGCCTCGGAGTTGACTTCTTGTTTTTTTTTTGATTTGAGTTCACCTAAAATAGCATGTTGGGGGTTTTTTTGTGCCCTGTAGAGGGGGCAGGTATAGGCATGTTTACAAACAGAGTTACAAACCCAAGGAGATGGTGGGATGGGAACCTTACCCTCTGCTCTTGCCTACCCTTGGATGGTCCTGAGGGATGGAGGGGAAGCGGGTGCAGAGTACCTGGGCTGCCTCCAGAGGTGAGGTCCTCTTCCACACACCCTGCCCAGAAAGGTCTATCAGCTTAAAAACCGTTGCTAAAAGAAAAGAGAGTAAAAAAATTTGGGGCACATGATGACACAGGGGACAAGACAAGTGGGTGGCACCAGCGGGGGCTCGCTTGCACGTGGCTCAGCAAGGAGGAACCTCACTGGGTGCATTCAGCAGAGCCAGTCCTGCTGCTGGGAGCCAGGAAGCTGAGAAAAACTCAGCAAGGAGATGGTGCTTTCACTTGGAAAAGGCAGTGTGGATTTCCTGGGCTGCCAGCCCTGCTCACACCTTTTGGAGATGTGGGCTGGATTACTCAGCCATAAGACCCACTGGCAAATGCAGCAACAAAATCAAAGCCCAGCATTGGGATGGAGCAAGGGGCCAGGATCTCAGTGGCTTTGGGATGCAGCTCCTCCAGGTGCAGTAAGTGAAATACTTTTGCAAAAGCCCATAGAAAAAGTAACAAAGCCTAAATATCTCGGACGGGAAAGCAGGCTTTGGATGTGCTCCTCACACCCAGCATGGAGTGTTGGGAAGAAGCGTTGGAGGGAAAGTGGAGAGAACTCCCAAGCCAGACATGTGCCCTGGAGGCAGCGGGATGTTGGAAGCTCTTTAAAGGGTTAGGGGAGAAAACTTCCAGAAACCTGTAAGTTGTTGGCTGTCTAACATCGTATATATATATATGCACATATATATAAGAAATATAAGAAAATATCTTTAATAACCTTGATGAGAGAGGAGGTGAGACAAGCCCCTTATATTGTACATGGGCTTGCACAGTATCCTCAAGAGCTTTCCAACACCCTTGCATTCAAGGCAGGAATTTATTTAAGGGTTCACAGCTCCTAGGACACCTGATAGGGATAAAAATCAAACAGATGCTTGAGACAGACCTTAAATGAGGGCAGCCCTAGAAAACATAGGAGGTCTGAGTATTAAATAATCAGTAGTCTGAAAGGAAAAAAAAAAGGTTTAAACTAATATAGAAAGGCAGGAAACCGGACGAGGTGTGATCCCACTGCAGCAAAAGAGCTGCCAGGAGGGAGAAGTCTGGCTCTGCAAAACTCCTGTTCCTAAACAACAGCGTTGGGGAGGTCGGTGACATGGAGGAGGTAGGGCTAATAATAACAAATACAGCCAGAGTTATACCTTACATAGAGAAAACTGCACTGGAACTGGCTTTCTGAGAGCCCAGCAAAAAGCTTTTGTTTAATTTATGGGGCTCAGGCTATTTTTAGCCAGCAGATCCTTGGGGTTTTATCTGAGATCACTGCTCTGAGCCAGCAGCTGGAACATTTTAATTGTTTGCTCTGGATTTGGGGTGGGTTTTTTTCCAAAGGGAGAAAGAGGAAAGCAGGTACTGGGGTCTCCAGACACTAGCCCCTGCTGGTCTCCTGACACCCTTAGCAGCACCTCCCAGTGTGGGGAGGGCAAACAGGTTTCAGAGCAGCTCTCCGCCTCCCGGGAGACTTTTTGGGGCGGTGCTGGGGGGATCATAGGGTGAACCCCTGTCCTCAAGTCCAGCCAGGACTCTGCACTCATCCCCAGCCCCTGCTAAAGGCCAGCAACCAGCAAGCCAGAGCGTGGCAGGGGGACACCGTGTCTCCCCGTCCTCTGTTTGCTGCAGTGGTTTAAAAATAGCCTGGGCGGTCCAACAGGGAGAGAGCATCCCCTTCTTCCAGGAAAGCCAGAAGCGCTCTGGGCCTGGGAACCTGCCTGCATGCAGTGGGGGTTTATTTGTCAGGAAAGCCCTTTGGTATCTGCCTGGAGCGTGGATGCGAGAGGAGCCATCTGCTCAGGGACAGGCCGTGTTTACACCAGCCCCGACGGACCCGGCGGAGCCTGGTTCCAGCTCCCATCACGCCGTTGGCACCTCTGCCCTGCTCAAAGCTTGGCCCCAGTGGTGAATGCAGACATCTCTGTTTAGAAAAACACTGGCTCTGCTGCGCTGGGATCTCCCATGTCAGCTCAGAAATCACATCCTGGCTGGTGGCTGATGAGCACTGGCACAGGGAGGTGACAGGGGTCTGGTGGGGTGTCCCTGCCATGCAGGGCACTGGGAATGCCAGCAGCCTCTCCGGAGCTGTGCCCTGGTGCTGAGCACAGCGCAGCCAAAGGAGCCCAGGTTGGCAGGGGGCTGGAGGGGACAGTGGGCTGGAGCCCATGGCAGAGCCACTGGCCTCGTAGGCAGTCCCAGCATGGGGACACCACAGCACAGGAGAGTGTTCTGGGAGTTCCTGCTCCATCCCCAACCCTCAGGACTCCAGGCGGATACTTTTCCCCAGGCTCACAGGGAGGTGTTGGTGAGTTATGAGACAGAAAGGAGGCAATCAAAAGCAAAACAAAGCATCTCAGCTGGGCACATACTCTCAGGGGAGGCTGAGGTGCCCCAAGCTGCTCGTCTGCCTGCGCTGACCCAAGGGGATGCGGGCTTGGGATTAAAAGGAAAACTTTGAAGAAGGGCAAGAAAAATCAAGTTTTCAACCTTACTTCCCACACACACCCCCCTTTTATTTTTTTTTCCTTTTGTCTCCCTAAGAGTAACTCTTTTTCATTTGGACCCTGCTGACACAAACAACCCAAGGTTTTGTGCTGAAACACCAGCAATCACCCCTTTCTATTGCCGGCCAGCGTGGCAAGCTAATTTTAACCTTCCCAGCTCCCTTTCATCTCCTGGAGATTGTCCTGTTGCAGCCAGGGAGTGCTAGAAAATAGTGCATCGCCCACTCATCCAGCCTCCTTCAAGGGAAATATTTATATGATGCCAAAGAGAGGGTTTCCATGGCAGTGATGACTTTAGCACCGTCGCCTTGGAAACCACTTGAGGCCATCTTGAAGGGTTTGAAAATCCCCTTCAGAGACAAATAAGGAGAGGGAGAGGAAAGGCCACTGGGATTAGAGTGGCATTTCAGTCTCCCCCAGCTTGCCCGTTGGCTCCTTGCCCACTCTCGCTGCTCTGGGTCCTTGCCCGTGCCACTGGGATGCTCTGTAGCCTGGATGTTGCTTCATTGATAGACCCAGGACAAAGGAATGAGGTGCTTTGCAAACAGGAATGGTTCAGTTGATGCTTCCTCCTGCTTTCCAAGCCATCTGGCAGCAGCTCTGGTGTCAGGGCACTGCTAAGCCAGTATGACAGAGCTTCCTCCAGCCCTGAAGGGGGCTTCAGGGAGACCCCTGCCTGCACAGGGGTGATACCAGTGCCTGACCAACCTCAAGCACCAGCTGCTTTCAGAACAGCAAACACACAGGTCCCACGTCTTTTTGATAGCCCCTGAGTCCTCACTACACACAACGTGTCCAGTCTTTCTCCCAGGCAGCTGCCAAAATCTGAACCACATGCAGCAGGCGACGGCTGGCGTCAGAGCGCTCGCCTGTGGTGGCGAAATGAAAAGAGCCTGGTTCCCTCCTCTGTGTCACGCACCTCCCACAGCTCAGCCCCCACATCCCGTGGTTCAGCCGACTGAGCACCATCGGCCACTTACTCTCCCAGCCTGCAGGAGCTCTCTCACCAGCAGCCAGCCCATCTGGCTCTCAAGGACACCAGGAACACGACAGGGAGAGCGAAGCTTTCCTAGCAGATGGAGGATGAGCTCCACTGTGCAGCTGGTGGTGGCAGGGGTGGCCAGTGTTGCTGCTTGTTCAAGCTATGGGATCGCTTTCTTTGGGATTTTGCTGAAAAATATTAGTCATCTTCTTCATTTTGTTTAGGACAATCCAAAATATTTTATTCTTCCTCCCTGAGGTGCCTCCACGCCAAGGAGTCAGCGATTCTCCAAGCCAGAGCTCTGACCTCGGCACCCCTGATCAGCTCTGCTGAGCATCTCCAATGCTGCCTCCCACCTCCCACCTATGAGTACCTTCACATCACCCCACATCTGCCCCCTCAGCCAAAATCAGCTGGCCACAAACAACCCAGCCAGCTTTCCTGCAGAGAAACACCCATACAGTGCTTAGTCCCTCCACAGGGTGTGCCTGACCACGGTGCCCTTACCAGGATAGCTCATGTCTCTCTGTCCCACTGCCTGTGCCAGGCTGCCTGCTCCTGCTTGCAACTTGTGGGGGGCAAGGCGCATTTTGGGGGTGCCCCAGCTATGTGCTGATGGTGTCAGCAACTATGGGTCTACCTGGAAAAGCTTGGCCTTGTTCTGAATTAATGTGGCTGAACCTGCCTTTGTTCTGGAGCCCAATTGCCCATCCAGCCTCAAGGGCCAGTGGCTGCAGGTGTCACTGCAGAGCAGGGGAGCAGCAGCCAGCAAGGGCACAGCACCCTGTGGTACCCATGGGTGCAGCACTGGAAGCAAGGATGGGTGCACTTGTAGGAACTATGGTTTTGTCTTGCTGCTGCTGCCAAGAAGGCCATGTAGTGATACTCTTACCCCATTCCCAAGGGGTCTGGGATAAGAGCAGATCAGCCCAATGAGAGCAGCCCTGGACATGCAGCATCATAACCCTCCTCACAGTGACTGTGGGAACCCATTTCTTTTGGGCTGTCTGCATGAAGTGGTGTGGAGCTCTGGCTCCAGCACAGGGAAGTTCTCAGTGCATTCTTGACCTACAGAATGTGAAAATCCCCATTTATACTGATGCAACTTCTCACATCTTGAACATTGAACATGTGGGCATGAGGCCAGGGGTGCCTGGCTTTGCCCAGGGTAGAGACTCATAGCATTCTGTGTGTCACGAAATTCATGCCTGGCCTGTGCTGACCAAGGCATCAGGCTGGGATGCAAAGCATGGAATTACAAGGGTAAATATTTATTCATTGGCATGAGATGTCCCAGCCAAATCAGGGCACCCAAATGTGGTTTTACATGGGGTTCTCACACCCATCAAACGCTCAGGTACAACCCGACTTGACAGAGCACTAACACCCACACTACCAAATCTCCAATCACAGTAAAACTTGGCAAAGCTGCTCTGTTTCTGCATCGTTCTGCTGCTTATCGATCGATCCAGGTGTCCCTGAGTCCCCCTGGCTGCAATGACCAATCTGGGATACCGGACGATGCTGGGAGAGTCTCAGAGCCCTGTGAGGACGGCTGGGATGCTGCGGCACCCTGGGTGTCCCAGGGATAAACCTATTCTTTATTCTTCAGGCTCTGCTCTGAGCTTCCCAGAAGCAAAATTCTTCTCTCCAGGGCCGGGTCGTCCTTTTGTTTGTTTTACTTCAGCACGAACAATATCAAAGTTTGCAATAAA
>NW_021940687.1:2800399-2812688 GCF_001715985.3 Manacus vitellinus
ACCCAAACCAGTCTGTGATTCTATGATTTAGTGATGATAAGGGCTCAGGTGAGAGCTGGGTATGTGTCCTGGCCAGGGGGTTCTTGCTGGGCAGCCAGGCCCCTGCTGATGGCCCTTGGGAAGAGATTCTCTTTCAGGGCAGGGGAGACTGGCTGGGGCAGCCTCAACCAGGAACAAGATGGGTGTCCTCAGGTCTGGGTGGAGAGCAGTGGGTGTCCAGCTGCCCCTCCTTGGTGGGTGGAGGATGGAGCATAGCCCCGTGGGTGCTGTGCCAGGGGGAGGATAAGCTGTAGCAAAGGGTGGGGACAGCTGCCTTCAGGGTGTCCCAAGAAGTCTGCCCACTCTTCCGAGTGAGGAACTGTTCTCCATGTGATGATGTCTGCACGGTGGCTCCTCAGGGAGGAGAGTGAGGACCAGCCTATGTTTTGCTGTCTTCCTTCCTCTCCAAGGCATTCACTTCGCTCCTTTTGTAGCCAAGTGCCAAAAGCATTATCTGGGAGGTTTCTAGTGCAGCAAGAGCTGCTGTCCCATCTCTGACCCTGAGGACTGCAGTGCTTCCTGTGCCATCCTGTGCGAGCTGGCTGGTCCCCTGAGATGGAGTGTTTGGAAAAACTCCAGTCCTGCGGGGTCCTGGAAGCAGCCCGTTCCCAAACAGCTGTAATGGGGTGGCTTTGACTTAACACGGCTTGGAGAATGGTCCCCCAGCTGGGGGTGCCAGGAGAGGGGGAAAACAGAGCCCATTTAGATCTACAGGCTCTCCTTTGCCCACCGCTGGCCTCCTGTGGTGTGGGAGGGTGTTTTGTGACTTCTGGTAAGAAAACAGTCTCAGGGCAGCACAGGCTCCGTGATGCTTTTCCGGCCTCAGTTGGAGAAATGGGGAAGACGCAGCTTCCCAGAGTGTTTAAAATCTGCAATCTCTGCCTCTCCGGGTGTGTAAACACCCTTATCTGAGCTATGTTAATCAATTGCCCAGTTGTTTGGAGGGCTGCCGGAGCATGTGACTGCTGACAGTGGGTCACAGCTGAGGGTTCCTGCCAGCTGGAGGGAGAAAATGCAGCTTTGCTGCTTGTGAGGGTGGAAAACAAGCACCTCTGGGACTGATTTCTTCCTGATTAAGGAGCTGCGAAGCAGCGATTCTTCATCCACCAGTAAGTAAGCAGTCAGGCAAATTGGTTTGAGTTTTGGTTTTTTGAACCACTGTCAAACAGGCTTAGACTCTTGAGCAGGGGTGAGTTTTAAATGGCTGATTCTCAAGGGCTGGCAAACCACCCTTCCTGAGGATCTGGGGGAGCATACCAGAGAATTGCAGGTGAAAATGCTGTAAGAAGACTTTCCCCAAGAGCTAGCACTGGTGGGAGCTACAGGTGAGCCCAGGAGGGTGTCTGGGCTGGGCCAGCTTGTCCTGTGTTCAGACCTGATCCATTTCCCCACCTAGCTGACTGCATTCCCTGGGGGATGCCATCATCCGTGATGCCACTAGTCCTGGGAGCCACCTGTGTCTACAGAGCTGGGGTCTTCCTCTGCCAAATGGGGGTGGAAACAGGTTCTAACTGGGCACAGATTTTGGCTGCAGTGCTGCTCCCATCACCCAGACTGTGTCCTTCTGAAGGAAGATTTGGATGAATTGGCTGTGGCAGGGTACAGCCCTCATGTGCAGCAGGAGGGCCCCTGCAGGGACTGTAGCTGTGTGTGTTCCCTTGTGCTCCTCTGCTTCTCCTGGTAGTAACTTCTGTGTCTGGGGCCTATTTGCTTGAGCTGCTCCATCATCTGGTGCCACAGGGCTGCCCAATGCTCGCCCTCATCCTCACAGAGTCCCTCTGGACCGACCCTAGCTGTGTCCCCTGGCTGCCCTGCTGCCACAGCAGATGTGCAGGCTTTTAGGGAAATAAAACCCAGGAGAGGAACTCACAGCTCTGGGCTTTGGGTCAGCGGAGCAAGGCAGATAAACTTCCATTAGCATTTGGGCCTCCCACTGTGACCCCAAACAGAAGCTGGCAGCTCTGGCAGAGGCAGCATGCATTTCTGCTGGTCCAGTGGTAGGCAGAGCAGTGGGCAGGAGCAGGCTCACAGGAGCCCAACGTTTTAAACCACTGAAGCTCTTCAAAGTCCTGAGGTGTCTTTTTTCCTTCACACAGATTGTCGCCAGTATACGAACAGGAGCTGTGAGGAGTGCCTGAAAAATGTCACCGTGAGTAGCAGCAGTAAGACTCCCAACCTCTTGCAATGCCTGAAAACGTAATGTGGGCTTTGTGGGGCTGTTGCAGAGCAGTTTCCCTCCTGGAGGGGGCTGTCCTCTGCCCTTGTCCCAGACAGGCTACAAATTCCACTAATCCATAATGGTGAGAGCACCTCCTGGTGCTCTGGGAGGTGGTTGCCAGAAACTCCTTGGGTTTTGTTGTATGGTTTTTGAGTAGAGTAATGGAATTGCTGAGCTGCATTTCACACATGGGGGACACACATAGAGAAGAGGCTGAGTGGGCTGGGCTGGACTGGCTGGTGAAGTTGCTTCTCCACCAGTCTGTGGGTGCTGTGGCACTGGGTGGGTGCAGGATGTGTACCAGTGTCCTGCCAGTCTCTGCTGCCTTATCTCTGATATCAGCAAACTTGAACTTGAGTCAGATCTTGCAGCTGATGTAGCCAGAACCAGTCTGACCAAACGCAATGGAATGCTGGGGTTGGCAGTTGGAGCCACCGGGAGAGGCACATGCAGAGCCCTGCAGGTAGTCTGGCTGGACACACACACCTCTCCTGCTCACCAGCTCTGTGTGGACTGCCTTGTCTCAAAGGCTTTTTTCTTGTCCCAAAATAAACACAAAGGATTTGGTTATTACTACCATTGTGCAAGCCGTGGTGGGATCCTTGGGGCTGTCCTGTTCATGGCCAGTATTTGACTAAATGATCCTTGTGGACCCCTTCCAATTCAGGATAGTTTATGGTTCCAAGCCGTGAGAAGAATCCTCAGCATCTTTACTTACTCTAAAACTCTGCATTCCCCTTGCCTGCCTCTCCTGGTGTGGCCTGTGCTGACACAACTCTTACTCCCGAGCATCCCGTGGCTGCCGGGTGGTTCCTGGCTCTTGGGAGCTGGCAGCAGTGGCCCTGTGCTGCAGCTACCAAAGCAGAGCGTGGCTATTGGCCGCACAGTCATGCACCAGTAACGCTGTGCTGCCTGGTTCTGTGTCCTAGTGCCTGTGGTGTGCCAGCAGCAGGAGGTGCATGGAGTACCCCGTCCAAAGAATCCTCCCCCCGGCCGACCTGTGTGAGCTCCGCTCTGCGCGCTGGGGAGTGTGCTGGGGTAAGTGCCTGGCGCTGCAGTGATGCCTGTGTGAGTGCCTGCTGCTGGTGGGAGGTTCCCCTGCCTCCCCATCTCGCTGCCAGTGTAGCAGTGACAGGCTGAAGTCAGTCAAGGTTCTGCAGATTTCCTCAAGTGTGGGCGGGGAAGCAGAGTATGAGCAGTTCCCTGCCTTCTGGCGAGTAGGACCTGTGGGGATTTAGCTACTCCAAATACATCCCTTATGCTTTGGTGTGATGAGGCTCCAGACGTGGCTAGCATCTTGGAACAAGAGTGGAAAGTGCTCTGTGGGCAGGTGCCTGTGCAGCCCTTCCTGGTGTCTGAATCCCAGGAGCTCTCTCCTCTGCACCCAGCACATCACTCCATGTGCTGTTTCTGGCTCTTTGTGTCTCACGGTGTGGCTGCTGTCCCAGGTGGGCTCCTGGGACCAGAGGTGTGACTTCTCTGGAAGTCTGTGCGTGCTTCTAGCGCTGAGTGTGCTGTGGTCCTGTTCAGCTCTTACCCACCTGAGAAAACACCCTTTTCCAAATCTACCCTTGCCTGTGCAGGTCCCCTCCAGGAGCTTTTTCTGGTGGACAGCTGACTCTGGTGTTGGCTGTCTCTCCTTCCTGCTGGTCTGTTTCCTGGAGGATTTCTGGAGAAATTGGTGTCTTGTTTAGACCAAGCTTGGTGCATGCTCGTTCTCAGACAGGACGCAGCTTTTGGGGGCTGGGGCAGGAAGGAAGCAAGCTGGGGCTCGGTTGCTCCTACCCATCCCCTTGATGAGGAGCTTGGAGCTGAATTGTGGTCACCTGTCATCTGCTGTGCTTGAGGCTGGGCTCTCTTCTCTGCCCACAAGAGTTCAAACCGCTCCCATGCCTGTGGAGAAGAATCTCCTCTTTGTGAGCCCTGCAGTGTTATGCTTTTCCGAAACTTCTGTAAGACCTTGAAATACTAGTTTTGATGAGAGTAGCTTCATAAAGGGTTCCATTATAGAAGAATGCATTCCTTAACTTGCAAAACTAGCTTTAGAGGAGATTAGTGCTGTGGGAGATTAGCTCTCACATGAGTCTGCATTTTTGGTGTGTGTGACTTAGCCTTTATCATCAGCTGGAGGAGTGCCTGGTGCTCTGCCAAAGACCTCTCTGTGTGGGATGGGGGGATCTGAACCCCAGGCTCACCCTGAAAACCGAAGTTTCAGAAGCACTGAGGCTGCTGGAGGCTTTCAAAGCAATTTCAGTGGTGGAGTCAGCTGAGCCTGGAGCACCTAAAAAAGGATCTATTGAGAACAGATACAAGGAAGAAGTTTTTTTACAATGAGGGTGGTGGCACAGTTTGCCCAGAAAGGTGGTGAGTGCCCCATCCTTGAAAATATTCAAGGTCAGGTTGGATGGGACTCTGAGCAACCTGGTCTACTGGAAGATGTCCCTGCCCATACCAGGGGCTTGGACTAGGTCCCTTCCAACCCAGACTATTCTGATTCACCCCACTAAGTCTGGCACTGCTGGGTCCTGGCAGTGAGGGGACAGGCAGGCATCTTCTGAAATGCCCTCCAATGCCCCAACATGCTGTGCTTTAGGCATTCCACTGGGCTCATGGCAGAACTGCATGGAAAAGAAGGGATCAGAAGTGCTCTGAGCAGGTTCGGGTGCACTGGGATTCCTGTAACCTGGCTGTTGTGTGGGAAATGGCTCCTAAACAAATATTTCCACAGGCTCAAGTCTCTGAACAGTCTGAATCATACTTGGAAGAAACTCCTCTTTGTTGTTGCCTGAAATCCTTGGCATTTAGATGTGTCTGTTTTGGCTGGTGTCTCTACTGCCTTTACTGCAGGAACTGAGTAGGATGAGCGGGACCAGGGCTCAGGCTCCTGCTTCACCACCACATCCCAGCGGGTTTTGTGCTGTGTGTGGGTGACAGATCCCCCCAGCTCTGGGGAGACATGGCAGCGGGGTGCAGGAAGCAGCCCTCAGCCTTCAGATGTTTCAGCAGCATTGCTGGTCTCAAGCCAATAAATCCCAACAGATCTTGTCTCAGTTTGTCTCTTGCCCAAGGACTTCAGACACCCTGAAATGCTCATCTCATCATAGGTGACTTCTGAGGTGGCTCCTGTGGGCAGTAACTCCTCTCTGTCAGAGGTTGTTCCTCAGCCCTGAATCCTCCAGTTGTTGATTTTTTTTTTCCCTTGATGGGTTACTGTTCACCTGGATTAGTGATTAAGACAGATTTGCTCCTGCTAGAGGAGTTTGACCTGAGTGCATTTCTTCTTGCCTTTCTTCACAGCCAGTAACTGAGCACTCCATTTTGCAGCTACATGTACTCACTGGTGTGCATGTGTGGGTGCCAACACTTGGTATATCTACAGCTAACCATGTCCATTTGCTTTCCCAGGTGGTTACACACGTCTCCAGCGCAGTGACTGAAGCTGCTGGTGACAGTAGCTGCATGTTCATAAATAGGACAAGAGGAAATGGTCTCCAGTTGCACCAGGGGAGGTTTAGATTGGGTATTAGGAAAAATTTCTTCACTGAGGGGGTGGTCAGGCATTGAAACAGGATGGTCAGGGCAGTGGTGGAGTCACCATCCCTAGAAGTGCTTAAAAAAACATGCAGCTGTGGCACCTGGGGACATGGTTTACTGGGGCTGGCAGTGCTGGGGGAACAGGTGGACTTGATGACCTTAGAATGCTTTTCCAGTCTTAATGATTCTGTGATCCTGTGATTCTGTACTGTAACTCCAGACAGCTGTGTCTGTGTACTAAACATGTTTTGTCAAATCCTTCAGTGAACTTTGAAGCCCTGATCATTGCGATGTCCGTGGTGGGAGGAACGTTCCTCATCATGTTGGGGGTCTGCTGCTGCTGCTGCTGTTGTAAGAAAAAAAGCAAAAAGCAAGTATCAGGGGGTTCCCTGTTTGCTCGGAGCAGCTCAGATACAGCCACGTGCTGTTGCAGAACTGAGTGCTGAGTGCTGCTAACAGGCTCTTCTGTCTGTCAGGCCAGACAAGGATGATGAGAGAGCAGCCAGGGAGCGCGAGAAGAGGCGGGTACGGCAGGAGGAGAGGTGAGTTTGTACCACAGGCCCTCAGAATGATTTGGCTCCTGTCTGTGCCATCAGTTGTGATGCCAGGAGGCACGTGGGGCTTGACACATGCAGTCAGTGGCTGCTTCAGCCCAACTCAAACAGAAACCTCATGAGCAGTGAGGTTCTTCTGGGGTGACTTGTGGATGCAGCATCACAGGAAGGATATCCTTCAGGAAGTATACTGAGATGCTGGAGCAGGTCCAGAGAAAAGCAACGAGGCTGGTGAAGGGACTCGAGCACAAGTCCTATGAGGAGAGGCTGAAGGAGCTGAGGCTGTTCAGCCTGGAGAAGAGGAGGCTCAGGGGAGACCTCCTCACTCTCTACAACTCCCTGACAGGAGGTTGTAGCCAGGTGGGCGTCGGGCTCTTCTCCCAGGCAACCAGCAGTAGGACAAAAGGGCTCAGTCTTAAGCTGTGCCAGGGGAAGTTTAAGTTGGATATTAGGAAGAAATTCTTTACAGAGAGAGTGCTCAGACATTGGAATGGGTTGCCCAGGGAGGTGGTGGATTCACCATCCCCGAAGGTTTTTAAGATGAGACTGGATGTGGCATCAGTGCCATGGTCTGGGAACCACAGCAGGGTTGGACCAAGGGTTGGACTTGATGATCTCAGAGGTCTTTTCCAACCCAGTTGATTCTCTGATTCTAAGTGTTGTGTATGCGACTCCCCGAGGGCTGCTGACATTCGTGGGCTCTGGTGGTCCCCAGTGTCTCCAGGAGGGTGGGAGATGGGAGGCTGAGCAAACCTGGCAGCCTGGAGCTCCCTTGGTTGGCAATAAGCAAGGAGCTGTTGCTCTTCCTATTTGATTTTTGTATCACCAGTCACTGACTCATGGCTTTTCTGTTTTCTTCTTGCAGGAGAGCAGAGATGAAATCACGGCATGATGAAATCCGAAGAAAATATGGTACAGTGCTGACACGAGTGATTCAAACTAAGCTTTAAATGGAGCAGCCTCAGTAACTGTTCCTTGCCATTTTTACAGCTGTAGATGAGACCTGGTCAGCAGGGAAAACACAGTCCCTGCTTCCCTTGTCTCAGTGAATTACTCTCTGGGAGCAAGTGTAGGGATGCTGGGGTCATGGTGTGTGAGCCCACACAAAAGGACTCTTCCTCCTGGGCAGAGAAGAGGGAGTGTTTAATGCTCCCCAGAACTTGTGTCCTCTGAGCTTGCCACATGGGAGAAGTTGATGGGGCTTGACTGGAGGAGAGAAGCAAAAGCTGGGAGACACAGCATGATTGTAATGCTGTTACCCTTCAGGCACAGTAGCCCTGTGGCCAGTGAGTGGCTGGGGAGCCAGCAGTGTGGGGTGGGGGGCCAGGAAGGAATGAGAGTGCCCACAGCTCAGGAGCACAGAGCAGGCACCAGTTGCACCACAGAGCTGGTGTTCTGTGCTGGCAGGAGGTGGCTCAGTGCCCTGGGGAGCACAGCCTCCCTCCGGGGGCTGGACTGTCCTTCAGGTGAGTCCCACAGGATTGGGCCAGGTGCAGACCTGCCAGAAGTCTTGGAAGGAAGCAGGAACCAGCCAGTTGCTCAGAGCCAGTGGAGGGGTATCTCCAGCCTGCCCTTTGGGGTGCTGGGGGCTCTGCCAGGGTCTGGTCATGGAACAGGGAGCAGTTGGGCTCATGCACGCTGCACTTGGTGG
This sequence comes from Manacus vitellinus, assembly GCF_001715985.3. Taxonomy (NCBI): domain Eukaryota; kingdom Metazoa; phylum Chordata; class Aves; order Passeriformes; family Pipridae; genus Manacus; species Manacus vitellinus. The sequence goes on from NW_021940687.1 coordinate 2,808,396, forward strand.
TTTCTGGCTTTGGGGGGAAGGGCTGTAAGGAAAGCTGGAGACCCTTCCTCTTCCTGCAGCTGCTGCCTGCTTTAAGTCCAGGATGGGCAGGAGATCCAGGGACCTCTGGATGAACTGGCTTCTCCAGGGAAGGAAGAGCAGGCAGAGCTGTGCCTGAAGGAGCTCTTGGTGAGGGAAGCACCTGCCTGTGGAAGAGCTGTGCTCTGGGACTGTCTTGCCATGTCAGGGCTCTGTCTTGCTGCAGCCTGACCCCAGAGTTTGCAATCTCCTTTCTGGCTGTTCTTCCTCAAAAGTGTTGGGCTGGGAAAGCAGCCAACAGAGTGGCACAGAGGCTCATTGCTGGCCCTGAAGTTAGCCTGATACCCTGCCTTGCTGTCTCCCAGTCTGGATGTAGCAGCAGTAGAGCAAGTCTAAAAACAGTTTTAATTTAATTTGGATCTGGCCTCTCCACTTGTCTGACAGAAGGGGTTTGCAGAGGGAGTGGTCTGGAAGATTAGTCATGCTGCTTTACCTGGACTGTACATGGACTGCCTGGGAGAGGAGTTTGCCATCAGGTTGAGCTTCTTAATGGTGCCTCTTCTTGTGCAGAAGAGGAGAGTGAAATAGTGCTGTGTGCTCAGCTCAAGTAAGAGCAGGTCTTACGGGAGGACTGCTGGATGATGCACAAATGACAGAGCTGTTACCAAGAACTGGGTTTCCCACTGGCCATGCCTAGCTGTTGTCTAAATGAATCTCTCCTCTCTTCTAGGCCTGTTCAAGGAAGAGAACCCTTATGCAAAATTTGAGAATTAGCATCTCCAGACCCACCGGCCCCAGTGAACAGTGCCTTCTGCAGAGCCAAAAGTCTCCAGGTTTCCCCCCCCCATCAGGAGACCACCACTTCAGCTGCCACAGAGGATGAGCCAAATGTTTGGTGGCACCATTGTCCCCACTCTGGGTGCTCGATTTGCCCAGAGCTTTGCTCTTGCCCTGCCGGCGCAAGAAAAAATGGTGGCAATACCAGACAACGGCACATTTCTTCTCACTCACCCCTGGGGTGGTTGCGGGATCCAAAGCAATGCAAGTAACAGCCCTTGTCCCTGGCCAAGGGCAAAAGTCACCTTTCACATCTCCCTTGCTCCTGCCCTGCCAAATACCAAATACACTTCACGCACACAGAGCCAGACTCTTCTGTTTGCCTATTTTCTCCTTTTTTTTTTTTTTCCTTCTAGTATATGTAAAAGCCAGCAAGAGTTTCCTGACTTATGGGTCAGCAGGAGGCCTTGGCCATCACTCCAGGTGCCTGTGTTTATCCCAACACATTAGCATTCCTCTCAAAGAGCACAAGTTTCTGGTAATCTGGGGCTTCCAGGAGGAAGGTCCCACGTGAACCTTCTCACTTGCAACTAATCTGGGGAAATGCCCCAAATCTCCTACCTCTCTGTGCCTTTCTAGAAAGGTGGTCTTGGGCTCGATGGCCACAGCTCTTAGCAATACTATAGGTTTCAGATGCATTTACAATATGTTGACTCAATATTAAACTGATTCGATTACTATCCTGGTCTGAAAGAGTTTAATTCTGTTTCTGCAGCAGACACGGGTTGGCAGTGATGGCAGATGGAGTCATCACTATTGCATGGCTCTGACTCATCAGGGGTAGCTAGAGGAGGCAGAAGCAAGGCTGCCTTGGGCTCTTGCTGGGCTTGAAAGGAAGAGTCTGTTCATGGAGATGTTCAGGTGTCAGGAAAAGCTTGAGATGGGAGTAATGCTGCTCTCTAAGGAAGGAGCTGGGTCTTCCAGCAAGAGCATGGCCTGTGGAGCATCTCTCTCCTGGGAGAGAGCCCTTGTCTGGGTGGGGTGACCTGGGGGGGTTCCTGGCAGCTGCAGGCACAGACTGAACTCTGTGCTCTGTAAGGGACCTGGGGTGGGGAAGGAGGATTGGAGCCGACTGCTCCCATGTTCTGCACCTGACCAGAACTGGCCATGCAGCTCCCAGAGCCCTGTGTGCAGGCAGCACATTGACTGAGAGAGTTTGGGCTGTGGCCTCCTGCCAGGTGGGGTGACTCCTCAGGCTGTTGAAGCATTGCTGTGGCTTGGATAAAATGCTCCATCTGCATTGCCAGGCTCATGGACCTCAGCACAAACTGTGCCAGCTGGGCTTGTGAAGCTGAACTGGCTGTGAGCCCTCACTGCTTCTGCTGCCCTGCCTGGGCTGTGCTGGCAGCCAGGCTCTGGCTGGCTTCTGCCAGGATGCTTGGAGATGCAAGACTTGCAGGTGATTTTTTATTTTTTTTTTTTTTTTAATCCAGGCTGTCTCTGGCTGCTGCCAGAGGAGACATGGGTGGCAGGAACAAAAGGAATGATTCTGCCAAGCTCTAATGGCTGCTTTCCCATCTTCTGTCCAAGTCAGTTGTCTGGGCAGGGGCTGTGTCCTGGTGCTGCTGGTCAGGAGCTAAGGTTGGTGGTGACAGCAGCGCATCTGGGTGTACGTGGCAGGAAGATGATGCTTCAAAGGCATCCCTTGTGCCTGGGTTTGGTTTGAAACTCCTTGTACGTGGAAAATGAATTGTACATTCCCTGTAATGAGAAGGGAAAGTGCTGATAAGGATGCTGGTTGTGCTCTGGGCTTTACTGGGTGCACTGGCCCAGAGAAGCTGCAGTCCCCCTGCCAAGAAAAGGTACAGGGGACACTGTGGGGGCTTTGCTTGGGAACAAGCAGTGTACAGGGACAGTTGGTGCTAAAGCTGTTGGAACTGCCTGCACCCCTGCTGGGCTACTCCAGGTCCCATCCTGCCCTCAGCCTGGGACCAGGATAATCTATTTGGGTTATCTGAGCCCTTCCACTGGCCCCACTCCCAGAACTAAAGGGTGGTGCCTCCAAACCCATCAGGGATGGGGGGCCCCTGCAAGCAGGTTCCCCTTCCTGAGACCCCACTGGTGACAGGCTCTGTCCTCCTCTGCTGAGCCAGGGCAGCAGAGGGACCTGCTCACCTAGGGCAGCACCAGCTATCCTGGGCTCCAGCATCCCCATCCACAGAGCTGCCTTCCATAGCTTGGGATGGAGCTACTCCTGATGTTCCTAATTTCCCTTGTGAAGGTTGCTGTGTGCAGGTATTGTTTGGCTGATGTGCTGAAAAGCTGGTGCTGCCTTTCGCTTGGCTGGGCCATGACAGAGAGGAAGCTGTGTCCTTGTGTGGCCAAGTGTTACGGTCAGGTTATTAAAATTACTAGAGAGATGCCTCTGCCCAAATTAAGATGCAAACAAGACTATACGTCAAAGTCAATAGTATGGATTTTTATTTAGCAATAAATGTGAGGTAGAGAGAGTTGCCCAGTCGGGTCTGGGACGAAACACGTCCAAAGTGAACCGAGAGCAGAGCCTGGCAGCTAAAAAGACACTTTATGAGAATTAACTGGTCCTTGGAGAGGCCACCACGATGGAACACTGCCCTGATTGTGGTGGGGGAGCAGACAGCCGTGGGGACAGCATGGCTGAAGGGTGGGACAGTGCCCCACCACCTACAATAGCTGACAACAATAGTCACTAGAAGGATGCAGGAGGCAACTTGGAGAAGGGATTAATGAGTTGTAACAGGGAGCTTGGCTTCGAGCCACAAAAAAGTTAAACAGCCCTGCACAGAAAGGCCAGAAGCAGCTGGCACTGAGCTGATTCTAATCATGTGATAGGAAAGGTGGGACAAACAGCCAAAGCCCTTGAAGAGATGAAATCTCTGTGAAAGACAGAGCTGTGAGCACTGGCCTCCCAGCTGCAGGTGCAGGATAACTGTGCTTGGTTGGCCGGCAATCCTAAGAGCCTCTTCCATTTAATTCAAAACAGAGTGGTGGTGGCAGCAGCAGTGGGGCCCTGTAGGTGCCTGGCACTGGAGATTCTCCACTGAGCAACCTCAGTGACTCTGCAGAGGGCACAAAATTATTAGGAGAAGTGGTGTCAGTGTGTCGTGCTCCAATGGTATCTTCAGGAAAAGGGGAAGAAGAGGAAACAATGCAACATATGCTGCCTTGTGTTCCAGAGCTGCTGTATTGGAAGAGGAAAATGCTTACTGGGGCCAAGAAATGAAGCACCCAGACATTTGTCATGGGTTTGGAGAAAGAGGACAGCCCTGGAAGGGAGCTGGGCAAGCACTGAGGTGTGCAGCCCGCTGCCGGGTGGGCTTTGTGTCACAGGCTCTGTCTGTGTGGACAGGGGAGGTCGTGGCTCTGCCCTGAGTGTGCCCCTGGGAGCTCTGGGATGTCACCAGAGTCACAATGCCCCTATGACATCACCTGCAGCGGGTAACTGGAAAAGGCAGTGCT
>NW_021940687.1:2815463-2907613 GCF_001715985.3 Manacus vitellinus
GTGGCAGCGCTACCAGAATTCCTCCAGTTCTGATCCTGGCCCTGAGACAATTCGCTAATCCTCAGTCCTGTTATCTCTGAAAACTTCATCAACTTTGAGTGCATTTTCTGTTTGGAAAATGGCACAAAATAAATTCTTCCATCCCACAGCTTCCTCATAGGCTTTTTCCTTCTCCCTTCCCATGTCCCTCCCACTGCCCAGTGCAGTTGGGACTGCTGCGTTTGCAGGTGTTTTTTGGCTGCTCCGTGTCAGAGGCTGTTCCTTGGTGCCTTCCTAAACTGGAAAGGGATGTAGCCCCACCATCCCAGTTCCTGAGCCTAGAGCCCTCAATGCCTCTGCTTTACACAGAGCAGAAGGTGGGGATGTAAATGGCTTTGGAAGAGGAGTTTGCCAGTGTTTCCCCTCATCTGTTACTAGCAGGATGCTTTCTTCACTTACTCAAACTTTACATGCTGCTCTGTTCTGTGCCTCTCTCTGTTTGGGAAGGAGAGGTGAATACTTGGGGTTTTGCAGAGGTGCATGGAATTTTAGTATTCCTTTGGCTCTGTGTGTGACAGAAAGGTGAATCACACAGGGATTTCCAAGGATTTGAGAGGGCAGAGCAGTGCTCAATCCCTCAGGGATTGACAGGGAATAAAGACTTCCTCGTGTGATTAAACACTGTCAAAACAGGTTTCAGTTGAGTGTTAACTCAGGTTTTAAGGGCAATATAAACTTACCAACATTCAGCCTTCCTCAGTGTAGACAAGGAGACAGATATGCCCTTGTATATGTCCTGATGATTAAACTTAAATCATAGAACCACAGGATGGTTTGGGTGGGAAGGGACCTTAAAGCCCATCTCGTTCCAAACCCCTGCCATTAGCAGGGACACCTTCCACTATCCCAGGTTGTTTTAAGCCCTGTCCAACCTGGCCTTGAACACTTCCAGGGATGGGACAGCCACAGCTTCTCTGGGCAGCCTGTACCTGTGCCTCACCACCCACACAGGGAAGAACTTCCTAATATCTAACCTAAGCCTACTCTCTGTCAGTTTGAATCCATTCCTCCTTGTCTTTTGAGTGTTAATTTTGTTAACATTTGTTCTGACAGTAAATCCATGAATACTTAGTTTGGATTTGGAAACACAAGCGTAGTTTCTCATGTTAATTACTTTGAACTCACAGGGTTTGTCAATGAGGCAGATTATATTCCAGTTTGATGGACAGCCAATTAAGGAAGCAGAAACACCTGTGTAGGTATGAAAAACACTTTTACTGCAAATTGCTACACAGATATTCTGATGTCTGTGTGATGATTAAAGGGGCTTGAAATCAAAATGATCCTGAAATAGTTGCTCTGAGCTTAGCATGTTCCAAGTATTTTGTTCAGGTTGACTGAGGGAAAGTGTTTCATGTGTTAATTAATTAAGTTATCCCTGAAGTGCTCTATTGCTGGTAAGGAGCAGAAACCAAGTGCTTTTGTCATCGTGTGTCTTTCAAGTTTTCTGTGTTACTTATAATTTCCATATTTTTAAAATGTTAAAATAATTCCTGTGTTACTCCCACAGTTAGAGATGGAAGATGAAGACACGATCGATGTGTTCCAGCAGCAGACAGGCGGAGGGTGCTAAGGCACGCTGTCCTTTGGAGAAAGAGGAGTTTCAGGATCCTCACCTCACCTGACTCTCTCATCTGTCCTCGAATTTGCTATTTTAACAGTGAACAAATGAGCATTCCAATCACACGGGGCTCCTCAGAACTTCAGAGGACGTTTACCAAAGTTGCTTGTTGTCTTTGACATTCTGCATGCACAAGTCAAAACAGTATCTGCAGGGATGGATCAGCATTTGAATTGGGCCAGCTTGATTTAAGTTCAGATTAAGTCATGCGTATTCTCTCTGCTGTTATTCTTTTTTTAATTGTTTTTACTATATTTTTTTTTCTTTCTTTAAACCTATAGCCTGGACATTCATCCATGTGTTGGGACATGGAGCGTTCATTCCTGGCTCTGTTCAGTCTTGTGCCTCTGTTTAACTCAAATTATGTAAATCAGTGTATTTTCATGCTAGTTTTGAGCATGGAAGTTTACTTTTAGGAGGCACCCAAGAGGAGGAACAGAGATACTGGTTTTAAGTTCTTAGCTCATGTTGCAAACGCAGTCGGTCCCTTGGGCAGCACTGAGCCCTTGGCATGGGCTGGAACACGAGACAATACTTACAAAAGAGTTCAAATACTGAAGGTTTACATGTGTTTTGTCATGTTATGATAAAGGTGTCCAAAATATACTTTTTTTATGCAGAAATGAGATTTTTTTTTTGTCCTGAATTATTGCAGAACTGGAGGTGGCAGGGCAGTTGGTCCAAAACCAATGCTCGCAACAGAGCAGTGGTGTTTTTTGCTGTAGAAGCTTATAAAAATCCCATTGCTGAAATTCCAGTCGTTTGCTGAGTGCCAGGCAGCTCCTGTCCCTTTCTCCCGCTCCCTTAATTTCGATTCTGTTTCACCCTGGGTACTAGAAGTCTGCAGCTTCAGGTTTCTTTTCAGTACTTGTTTTTGGTAGATAAACTTGATAAATGGGAGGGGGGTGGGTGGGAAGCACTTTTCAATGTCACAAAACGTGCAGAAAAGCGGGTGAGCGAGGAGAGAGGCATCTTCAAAGAAATAATCACCTGCTCTCCTGCTCTCCCCTAACCTTTCGAAGTTTAATGATTTGTGTGGTGTTTGCTGCCGTGGGAGCCGTTCCAAGGGAATTTTAAAACTCAGCCGGTCCTGCTGCTCCCGATGCGGATCGATACCAGCCTTATTCTGCTTTCCATTGGGCACGTTAGATCTGCTCCTGCCTGTAGAACTCGTCTGGAGGGCACGCCCGTTCTTTTCGTGTTTCCTGTTGGCGGGTGGGTGGGACCATTCCGCGATCTCTGGATTTGTCTTGCTCCTGGATTGTACTTGGATGGTCGCCCGTTTGCTGTTCAACACGGTGAATCAATCCAGCCCTGGGCTCGGCTCCCTCCTTCGTGCTCTCCGTGGCCCCGTCCTGGCTGAAGGGCACGCGCGGCAGCCGCTCCAGCACCACTTTCCACAAAAATCCACCTGGAGGGCCCGCGTTGCTGCACAACCCCGCTCCGCGGGGGGGTTGCCGCCACAATGCAGCATTTTGCGTTATCGCCCTCTTCCCCCCCTGCGCAGGAGCTGCCGCTGTTCCCGCCGCTTCCCCCGGCTCGCCCGCAGGAGCGGGAATCCCGTGCCTCCCCTGGGCACGCGCGGCGCGGCTGGAGGACTGGGGCGCTTACCATATAGGCCGGCCGCGCGGAAAGTAGAGCCGCCTCCCCCCGCTCCCAACCCCCCGGGCGCTCTGGGCCGCGCACCGGAAGCGCGCGGCGGCGCCGCGCCCATTGCGGACGCGCGGAAGCGGCTCATGGCCGAGTACAAGCGTGAGTCGCGCTCCCTGGGTTTCCCGCGCTGCCCCTCCTGCCGGGATCCTTCCCGCAGCCCGGGAGGGCCCGCGGGGCGGTGGCGGGGCAGGCCAGGCCAGGCCGCGGCCTTCCTGCCCCTGGCCCCACGGCTGCAGGGCCCTCCCCGCGTCCTCCGGAGCCCCCGGGGCGGGGGGTGATGCGGTTACGAGCACCGGGCAGCCGCGGCCTTTGAGGGAGCAGCTGTGCCGAAGGGGGGCACGCCCGGCACCGCGGCCCCTCTCGCAGGCGGGACACAGCCCGTGCCCCGGGGCACGGGGGGCGGGCGGTGTGCGGGTGACACATCGGGCACTCCGCGGCTCCAGGAGCTTAGTCATGGGCGAGGCTGGCAACCCTGGGCAAGTGGCCAGTTACTTTCATGCTCTTCCCTGTTAAGATTTTCCGGATGTGGAAAGTCTCTGTTGCAGAGCTTCCTTATCTCAAAGATCATTAGAGGTGTTTGCCAGGATAGATACGTTCTAGTTGTGGCTGCCTCATCCCTGGAAGTGTGCAAAGCCAGGTTGGACGGGGCTTGGAACAACCTGGTGTAGTGGAAGGTGTCCCTGCCCATGGCTGGGGTTTGGAACGAGATGATCTTTGCAGTTTCTTCCAACCCAAACAATTCTGGGATGTTGTCCTTAACAGAAGTGGTTAGTAAGAGCATTTAAACTCGAATGTAGTGATCAAGGACATAGACTTGCTTGTTTGTTTAAAAATCAGCGTGAGATGTGACTTGCAGGAGGTGGAAAGCAGTGATCCAGACCAGCCCCCCACAGGGAGCAGGGACTGGGTCCCCCTGGGAATCCCACTTCTCCTGGGATGAATCATCTGCTCCCTGGTGAGCTTGAGAGGTGTCCGAAGGCGCCTTCTGTTGGCAAGAAATATTTGTTTGTTTAACTCCTTGCTTTTGGGCTCTGATGCTCTGCCTTTTATTTATTATGGAAAGGAATTAAAATGCAGAAACAAAGTGTTTGGTGGGGAAGGAGGGAGCTGGGCTTTAAGAACTGTTCTCCTACTCTGGGGAAGGTCACTTACTGCAGTCCCCAGACTGTCCAGGGACAGGCAGTTGTTTCTCTCTCTGCCATGGTTTAGTGGAAGATTCCAGCCTGAGTAAAACAGAGTATTTATAGGCACACGTTCCCTGCCAACAGCATGCCTGTTCCCAGAGCACAGGTCTGTAAGCTGAGCTGTCACACAGGGGTTTGGGGGGCCAGGCTCCCCCCACTCAGGGGGTGACACTGACAGCTGGGAGTGGTGGGCAAGCCCCGTGGGTGTGTGGGCAAAGCCTGTGTGTCCTAGAAATCTGCATTTTCCCTTGTGATCCAGAGGCACTGACCTGAAAAACAACCACAGACAGACTTGGCTCTGCTTCTGTCTGTTCTCTTGCATCAATCCCCTCAGTCCCAAAAAGCATTTTTGATCCTTTGTTGTTGAGAGAGACTCAGAGATCTGACTGGAGTGTCTTGTATGAATGAAATCTTTAGGAAAAAAATTATAATAAAGGACATCAGAAAAATTACTTAATGCCACAGACAGACATGAGGTGAATCTTCTCTGCCTGGTTTCCCAGGGTAACACTAGTCATGAACTGAGATAATGTTTGATCTGTGATCTGCCTTTAGAAACACTTTCCCACCTCCAATACAGTATTGTGAAAAATTAATGTGACTGACTGCATAGTGCTTTGAATTCTGGAAACCCAAGTTGCAGCAGTGCAGTTATCCAGACGTTCTGGTGTCTGTTGCTGCCTGGATTTTCCTGTGCTGCACGTGCCTTTTCTGGGTTGTTACCTTCCTTGAGCACCTCAAACCCTGCTACAGACCCCAGAATCAAGGCTGGCTTAAACCCCCCCCCCCAGTGTTTCACAAAAGGCTGGCAGTGAGTCATAGCTCTTCAGAAGCTGTCACGCCCTGTGCAGATTTTCAGCAAAAGTTATTTTGAAGAACAGAAACAGTTCCTGGTCGTGAGCAGTTCTGCTGCCCCTTTTTGCAGAAAAAGAGCAAGCCCTGCCTTGGGACTGAGCTGTAGTCTGAGGTTCAGCTTTGTGTGAACTTTCCATTCTCCCCCAGTGATGTGAGTTGCTGGTGTGGATGCAGGCACTGGGTGAATGTGAACATGAAGGTGGTTTTCAGTCTTTGTAGAAATTGGTGAACACAATCTTTTACTTTCCCTCTTTCTCCTTTCTCTCTCTCCTCTTCAGTTACTTCTAGTCATGACAGAGGTGTTTGGCAGTCAGTCCCTTGCTGGGGGATGTATTTTGCTTGCCAGACTTCCAATTCTTTCCTTTTCTTTTTCAGTTTTGGTCTTTGATTTTCTCTGTGCGTGTGTGCACACGCTTAAATCTTTATATAATATGTATTTATTGTTGCTTTATGTGAAAAATGCTTGACACTGTGAGGAGTTTCTACCTGTCAGAGCCCAAATACATTATTCCATTTTGTGAGAGGCTGTGAAATTGCTCTGGTTTTCTTTCCTTTAGAAAAAGAAAGGGATGATGGGTGTGGGCAGCCACATCATGTGGATTCATTTTTTTGTCCTCATTTAGATCTTTGTTTGCATGTTTGGCTTTTTTCTGCCTCATATTTATTATCTACTCTACCAGAACTGATTTGGCTAAAGCATTCCAAAAAATCAGATATAAAAAAGGGCATTATTTTTATTGGAGTCTGTTGGGTTTTGTCTGTTATTTTTATAGAGTCTGTTGTTAATTCTAGATGTGTAATAGTATTAAGGCCTGATATTAGTCTCTCAGTAGCAGCTTGTATTTACAAGAGTTAAAGAGATGGAAAGTTTACTGCTTCCTGGCTGCAGGATCTTGAAGATATCTTACACTGGCTGAAATTTCAAATCTAAAGTGGGTTACTTTGGAAGAATTAGGTCAGATCTCTAGAGACCTGAGAACTATTGTGCCTGGTTGTATGCCCTGTATTTCCTTCCTGGTACAAACAGGCAATAGAGCAGTAGATTGTAATGCCAACAGGTATCTTTGGGAGTGCTGTCGGGTTAAAAATACGAGATTTATGTTGTGAGATTTGAGAATTCACGGGAATTATACATCTTCTGAACCTGGCAGCGCTTCAGTGAGTGCTTCCCATCCTTATTGCTTGGGAAGAGTTCTGTGGAGCCAGAAGAAAACTGGCCCTTTTCAAGTGTCTCAGTCCAGATGTTTTCAGATAGGGCAGTGAGCAGGCCCTTAATTTCCCGAGTCCCCGGGTTTTTAATCCCCTTGGAGGTACCTAAATTAGGTGCAGCTTTCAGAAAAAAAACATACTGTTGAACTTCTCTTATCAGGATGTGATCAGTCTCTTTATTAAGACCTTTAACAAGAAGGTGTGTTTTCAGTTTTCCTGAGAACAGTCTCCCGGGTGGAATTGGCTGATAATGACTCCACAAAGGGCAGTGAAATGAAAGGTGTTGATTGTGCACCAGATCTGCCCCTCGTTCCCAATAGAAGCATCACAGTTCTGTAGTGTCAGCTGTTTTGAGCTTACAAGCAACAACTTTCCTGGCTTTCCCCTTTATCTCTTTCAAAGCTGATTCCTTTCTTGGCTTGCTGTTTTATTCTTTTTTGCAAATTAAGTCATCCTCAGCAACCTCTCAGAACCTCTTAGTGGGACATTTCTGCTCGTGTGCATACTCTGCAGGAGTTTTATTCCTACAGTTAAGGAATAAAACTCCTTAACACCAGTGGTAGTATTAGAAGCAGGTTTTACTTTATTACAGCGCTGGATGCAGGGGGGATGACTCCTCCTAACATGCATCCTTGGCTCCAGGTGGTACATCCCTGCCCATCCCAGGGGATGGAACTTGATGAGTGTGAAGGTCCTTCCAACCCAAACTCTTCTTTGCCTGCCCCAAAGAGCTAGCTGCTGCATCAAGTTTGGGCAAGCTGCCTCTCTACAGTAGTAGGTGTAGCTTCAGGATCTGTATTTTCCCTGTCAGTGCCTTCTGTTGGATACTGTCCATGCTTAGCCTGGGCAGAGGGCTCAGCTCCTTGCTATCCAAAGAAGGGTAATGGAACTGGGGAAGGGTCTGGAGCACAACTCTCATCAGGAGTGGCTGAGGGAGCCGGGGGGGCTCAGCCTGGAGAAAAGGAGGCTCAAGGGGGACTTTCTGGCTCTCTACAACTCCCTGACAGGAGGGGGGAGCCAGGTGGGAGTCAGGCTCTGCTCCCAGGTAACAGCCTCACGTAGCACCAGGGGAGGTTTGGATTGGATATTAGAGAAAATCTCTTCACTGAGGGAGACTGTTTGGCCTAGCTGGTCTGTCAGAGTCATTCTGCTTTTGATCTGAGCATTTGTTTTAGCCTTTCACTGCTTTTTGCTGCTCATGTATAAATAATTGGAAAAACTACCCCCTAACATTCCATTTTTGGAGGGTCTGGTGAGCCTGAAGCAGCTGATGCTGTGTCAGATCCCAGCAGTTCATGCTGTGCAGCTCCAAAAACTGTGCTTGGAGTTTCCCTTTGAACAGCTTTAGAGAAATCACTGGGTAGGATGTGACCATCCCTGTGGAAAAGAGGTTTTTCCTTTCTCAATGACCAGGTGTAGCAGCAGCCACTCAAAATCAAACCTCTTGTGCCCCTGACTGCCCAGTTCTCACTTTGCCCGATCCTTAAGAATGGAAACCTCTTTCTCCAAGGGGAGAGCTGAGCAAGGAAGTGGAGAATTGAACCTGTGATCTCATGAAGACCCTTTGCTCTGAGGGTTTTGGCCCACTGCCCTGGTTTTTGTTGGAATGGAGAGCTGTATGGCACACCTCTGCTTGGCTGCCACCACAGGGGATACACAGGTGCTGCTGGCTTTTCCAGGGAAATCATGGGAAACATCAGAGGGATTTTCTTAGAGAGAACCACAAGATGGAGCAAAATGATTCCGGGAGCTCCTGGGTTTGACATCTCCCTCTTTCTGTCTAAAAGCATCAACAGTAAAAGCTGCTGGAGACCCACTGTGAAGCTGGAAAAACCTGTCCCTGAATGTCAGGACATTGTGGGAAACCGTAAGGCTGAGTTTCAGTCTGGGGCTTCTGGGCTTTGGAACTTCAGAGAGGGCTGTGCCAAGGTTAAGGGCAACCTGAGGGAACAGGAGAGTTTCACGGTCTCTCCTGTCAATGCATCTTGGCACATCTTTGAACCCTACAGTAAAGGAGCTGTTCTAAGACAGAAATCTGTTCCATGCAGCAGTTTTCACCTACAGCCTAACAGAAATTAGGTCAATCATTTCATTTGTTGGTTTGTGACTTCCCATGTTGCCTGGGTCCATGTTCCTGCTCGTTTTCCTGCGTGGGAATGAGCATCGTGGTTCTTGTGGCTGTGTTCTATGTTACAGGCTACTGGTGCTCCACAGGCCATTGGTTAGGAAACAGTGTGCTGGGAAAGCAGCTGGGAGTGTCACCTCCTGCCACCAGTCCCACTGGCTGACCCACCAGGACTGTGGGGCTGGTGTTGAACCCCCGGGACTGCAGGCCACTGGTTGCCTGTGTGCAGCTGAACTGTGCCTCCCCTGCTGCTGCCACCCTACAGGACATCAGAAACTGGAAGTTGATGGTCATTCCACTAGACAGGAGAAAACCTGGTTGCTCTTTTATCAGCACATGGTGTTACTGGGCTTCACCAGGCTTGAAATGGGGGGCTGATGCCAGAGGTTATTGTGTGAATATCTCTGCTTCTCCTGCTTTTGTGTCATTCTGGGTTTTGTACTGAAGTGCATCAAACCTGAATGGGTGCACAGAGGTCACAGTAATACAGCCTCTTTGTAGGCTGTTGAGTTTGTACTTGCAGATACCACAGAGGTCCCAGAGGGGGGTGTTTCTCAGGCTCTGTGGAGAGTTTTTGTTTTCCCTCTCATTTTTAAATTGTTGCCCCTGGGAAGATAGTGGACTCGATGACCCTGGAGGTCTTTTTCAACCTAAACAACTCTGTGATTCTAAGACTAATTCTGGGAGGCTGAAGAAGCCCAAAGTGCCAGATAATTTTGTCTATAAAACTTGTCTTGCATGTAGCAGTTAAATTGTCAGCGGTGGGATCCTGGGTCTCCTGGATGTGAAGTTTTGCTCAGTGAAGCATGGCCAGGAGATTCCTCCCATGGTATCCCCAAGCTGTTCTCCAAAGGTGTTTGGTGGTGGGGCCTCTGTGCTGAGCTGTGGCCAAAGCAAACACCACCCAAAATGCTCACTCAGGCTCACAGGTCACCTTAACCTTCCTTGTGTTTCTGTTTTCACAGAGCTGACCCTGAACCCCCCTGAAGGGATCGTGGCAGGTGAGGAGCCGAGGGGGGTTTGTGCCCTCTGGAGCTGTAACCTTGTGTCCAGGTGGCACTGAGCATTGCTCTGTTTTGTTTCACAGGTCCCATGAACGAAGAGAACTTCTTCGAATGGGAAGCCCTGATCATGTGAGTTAATATTGTTTTGTGTCTGAAATCAGCAGTTGCATGCTGTGATTAGCTTCTAGGAGACCAAGAATGTAAAAAAAATTACTATCAGTTCTGTATGACATCAGCCTTGGCCTGCCTTGGCTGGGAATTCCTTCTCTTACCTAAACAGGGAGTTATATTTGGATTTTAACCAGGATGATAGAGACAGCATTGGTGAAAAGTACAACTTGTTGTACAGGTGTCATAATAATAAGCTTGCAAATTTTTCAGGGATCCTCATTTGGGCTCCCTTGACTGTGTGTTACATTTACAAACGCTGTAGGAAACAACAAATTGCTTGTAGATCACAGAGCTGTTGGGACATTGTTTAACTGCAGATGCAGGGCAGATTTTAAGTGGAGCAAAATACACAGATTATTAGTGACAGGAGAAAAAAAAAATCAATGTCTAGAATTAGTTTACTTACTATCCAGTCTTTTTTCTAGAAAAATTGAAAGGTTTTGATCTGAAAAACTATTCATAGTTAAATAAAAAAATATTTTGTAATTCTTTAAACTTCATGAATAGATTGGTGCTGTGAAGAGTTGAGTGCAGTGGTTCTGTATAGAAAGCTCTTCTTTTGGTGAATAGCTCTGAAAAACCTGTTGTGTTTTGGGGGTGGCAAAGACTCCTTTAAAAAACTGTGTTCTGTCCCTTCCACTCCCCAGCTGATGGGTATGGTTGTTGGTAGCAAAATTAGCCATGAAAAGACAAAATCTTCCTGACCAGTGTCTTGGGACTTGTCTTACCTCTTTCTTGTACTCTTAGTCATGCTGTACTTTTGGGAACTTTGAATAAGTGGAATAACTTGTGTTTTTTACAAAATGAAGTTCTAAAATGGCAGAGGAGAAGAAAGGAGACCTTTGTCACTCACATGTGACAGTTTATGCAAATGCTACACAATTAGAGGAGGAAGAAGCTTTAAACCACTAAGTTCATCTTGAATCTGATGGTCTGTTATTGGGGTAGATCCCAGCTCTGTATTTCAGGATTCCTTTGGTAAGAATTGGTGATTTCCTTTCCTTCAGCCAGGGCTGGGGGGTCCTGGAGGACTCAGGGCAGCAGGTTTTGGCCGTGGCCCCACTCGCTCTGTCCCCACTGGGCTCTGGGCAGGTTTTCCCTGCAACCACCAGTGCTGACTGGTGAGATTCTCAGCTGGCGTGGGTGGCAGAGTTTTCCTAGCTGGGTTTGCTGGGAGTGTATTGTCTAGGGATGAAAAACAAGGTTTCTGTCTCTTGGGCTCAGGCACACAACCAATACAAAAGCATCCCGGGCTGCAGCGAATCCCCTGTTCCACACAAGCTGTGTGGGTGATCCTGCTGTATGGCAAGCAGGAGCCTCTGAGTTATTTTAGGCCTTGGTAAGTGGAGGTTTGGATTACCACTGCTTGTTTGCTCATTGATGGGAAGAGTTGGCAAATGCCTCTGCTTATGTGCAGCGATTTCTCCTGGGATAACAGGTTGTGCTTCCTGGTAGCTCAGTCCCCTGAAATTAAACACTTGGCATGGAAATAGGTTGGTTGTTGCCTGACACCAAAGATTTTGGCTGCAGGGTCTTATGCCTTCTCTTTCTGCGAGTGGCATAGTCAGCACATGTGCTTTGTAATGTGCCAGACTGCAGGCCAGACAGCTGTGCATTGCTGGGAGTGGAAATCCCAGAGGATTTAATGCACTTCTTGGAATATTCCTGCCTCTTGGTACTTTCTCTTAGCAGAGGCTGTGTGGCTGAGTAGAGCTTTGGTTTAGCCTAGACAGTACTTTTTCATATTTCCCATAATGTTCCTGAAGAATGAAGTTGCTGCTTGCAGACTTGAAAGCCCTTTAAAGTGCTGAGTGTTGAGCTTCAGGTCTTTGTCAGCGTAAAATGAGAGGTGGAGGAGGTGCTTTCATTTTGGTTTCTGTATTGTGTGTGTGTCATAATCAAGTTATATTTTAAGATCTGCTCAATTCTGAAGCTGTGGTACAATAGAAACATGTTTACCCTAAACACGTTTGGTTACTTTCATCTCTTTACAAGCCCTGTTAGCAGCAGTGTTTGCATACCTTTGGAAAGCAAGCTACACCTCTTGTTTGTATTTGTGGTGGTCTCTTCCAGTGTTTTGTAATCTCAAATGTGCTGTATGAGATTCTGGGAATGAGAGGTGTGCAGATGAGGAAATTAGAGTAAAGCTGGCTTCAGATTTTCAGACGGATGATGTGCAAAATCTAAGTAACGTGATAGTGAAAAGAACAGAATACTTTTTTCCTTCACCCAATTTATATAAAGCTAGAGCACACGTAATGGCAAATAAATTTAAAAAAAGGGACCTAGGAGAGAAAAGACATCTCTCATTTATCAGTTCAGAGGTGGGCTGGGCAATGTTACACAGATTGATGTAAGAACTTGGCTCAGAGATAAAATAATGTCTTTTTAAATAATGGAAGTAATAATTTGTATTTCCAGTGTTCTTGCCCGCAGCAGCAGTGCTGGAGGAATGTGAGACATATAAATGTTAAGGCTGTATTGACATGTCTGAAGGACAGAACAGCTCTTACACTCCCAAAATGAGTGTAATAGATCAAGAGCTGAAAATACCACGTGGAAACCTTTCTGAACAGCAGAGGTGGGGAGTATTTCTGAAAGTCAGATCTTTGCAACAGCGTTTCAGGAGAGTTTGCCTTATGCTGCCCAATTCCTTAGCGCTGTGTGAGGTACTTCAGGCTGTCTCATTTTCATGGATTTAACATTTCAAGGCCGAGTTTTGCCCTCTCCAGTTGCCATGTACAAGTGTGTGTTGCTGTTACAGTTTATCCCCAAAAGACACAAAACCACACGATTGTTAAGAACTTTATTAACCTAAAGATTGCTTGAAAACTAAACAATGTAAACTGAAGTCAACTTTTCAAAAAGCTGTCTAGAAAGGTAATTAGAGCTATAATTAGGCTTATGACTTTTGTCTCCGTTCCTCTTTTGGGCACCTCATGATTGTGGGGTTTGGCCTTTTTTCCAGTTATCTTTTTACAAATAAGCCCTTTACAAATGTATTTGAAGCTGTGATTATAGAATTAAGAATCACGGAATCATTAAGGTTGGAAAAGACTCCTGAGACCATCATGTCCAACCTTTCCCCTAGCACTGCCAAATCCACCACTAAGCCATGTCCCCATGTGCCACATCTCCGTGTTTTTGAACACTTTCAGGGATGGTGACTCCACCGCTGTGCTGGGCAGCCTGTGCCAGCGCCTGACCACCCTTTCAGGGGAGAAATTTTCCCTGATACCCAATCTAAACCTCCCCTGCACAACTTTTGGCCGTTTCCTCTTGTCCTGTCTCTTGTTCCCTGGGAGCAGAGCCTCATTTCGCTTGACCTTCCTGTCAGGGAGTTGTAAAGAACAAGAAGATCCCCCAGAGCCTCCTTTTCTCCAGACTAAACAATCCCCATGAGCTGTCCTCGTCAAGGCACTTTTCCCTCTTATTTTGGCAGATACCCACCACCCTTTTCAGCCCCTTGCCTGAGTAATAGCTGGCTCGTGGAGGTCAGAGTTTCTCATTTTCACGCTTAAAGTCAGCTGTGGAATCACTGCAGAGCAGGGGGGTGATTGCAGAAGCTGCCTTGCTCTTACCTCCCAGGCCCTGCTGATGTCCTTTTTGAGCTGAAAGTGATGCTGTTAAGTTCAAATGCTGAGAGTTTTGTAGCTGCAAATGCTGTCTTGGATTAACTTTAATAATTTCTTTGAAGTTGATCCTGGCAGCGCTGAGTGGCTAAAACAAAAGCAGGGCCGAAAATGGAGTGTGTTGGGTTTTGAGCCTATTTGACAGAAGAGCCCTCAAGGCTGTGGGTTTGCTCTCAAAACAGAACATAAGACACCCACCAGCTTTTCAATGCCTGTATGTACATACTCTCAGAAGTTCAACAATAAGCCTTTAAAATGCAGCTGGAATTAAAATGGTCATGAAAAAATGCATTCAGTTTACTCTCAGATGTGAATTGAATCCCAGCTAAATTTAGGGAAAAGGCCGGAAAGGGAACAAAGTGGCTGAGACAATTTAGCTTTCATTCTTGCAGACTATTGATGCATTTCTCTTATCTTACCTGCCAGTGTCAATGTTCAGGTTTAAATCACATAGTTGTTGTGTTTATCTACCAGCCAAGTCTTTTGAGTCCCAAAGTTTGAGACAGTGAGTTTCGTAAGGCTTTAGGATTTGCTGCTCTTGGTTTTCTTTTTCTCTAGGTTATCAATGGCTGTCTTCATTGTTAGGAATCCTTGAACTTTTAATGTTCTTTCTGGCACAGGGAATGGGGATTGGGAGGGGGAGGCATGAATATATTCCTAAACCTTATTTCCCAGTCAGTAGAACCTTTGTTTGAAGGGCTTTTTACTAAATAGATGAGGTTTCCCTGGCCACGATTTTCGGTGCTGAAGCTTATTTCGTCATTTTTCCAGTCAGGGGAAATCATGTTTGTGTTACAACTTCCAGATGGTTCATCAAGTTTGAATAGATCATGGCCAATAAACTTTTTTTTCTGCTCACTTTTCAAAAGTGTTTTATACAGGCAGGGTAAAATAGTTGTCTTCATGTTCTCAACTCGACTGCACTTTGAACTAGATGTGGAACACAATAAGGAAATGTTTCTACAAGAACCCTGGTGAAGCCATTTGTTCTCCACATGCACTCGAGGGAGGACAAACTCAATACCTGAAATCTGCAAAGACACATTGTTGTCCTGCATCTCCTCTGGCAATTATGGTCTCAGGGCTCTGTTTTTATTTTTGCAAATCCTCGCTGTGTTTTCTGCATCAGACAGCGATAAATGTTTGTGTGGTTGTTCTCTAGACTGGCAGCTGGGATCTCTGTGAGGCTTATAATTTATTTTTGAGCTGCAGCATTTGACATCTCTGTCTTGTGCAGCATAACAGTATCTTCAAAGGCAGAGGAGTCCCACACCTGCCTCTGCTTTCTCTTGACGTGCAGACGCTCAAATCCTGGAACATGCCTTGGAGCCAGATACTCCAATTATATCCAGACACACCCTGCTAATTAAACAGTGTTGTGACCTTCCTAGTAATTTAGTGTGCAGGCTTTGATTTCCCCCTTGCCTCCCAAGCCTTGTATTTGGATTTAAGTTTATGAGGTGTGGGGTAAGAGCACGTTAACTCTTTGTTTCCCAGAGAGGGTGATCTAACTGAAGCTTCAGACATCTCATTTAGACAAGAATTTGGGTGAAAGAGCTGCTTAAAACTGGCGAATAACGTTTTACCTGTTTCTAGGGGTCCTGAAGACACCTGTTTTGAGTATGGTGTTTTCCCTGCTATCCTGAGCTTTCCACTCGACTACCCGTTGAGTCCTCCGAAGATGAGGTTCACGTGCGAGATGTTCCATCCCAACAGTGAGTCTGATGCAGCAGGATGCACAGGGGAGTGGGTTGCTTGTGCACTTTAAAAACAAATTTGTGCAGCAGGAGAGCTGGTGTCCTTCCTGGGGGTGGTTCTCTCCCTTTCCAGCCTTGGCCTGGCAGCAGCAGCACTCAGCTGTCCAGTTTTTCTCTGGTTTAGGGTCCTTTTCTGTTAATCACATTACTCCTCGTAAACCTTTTGCTTCTTAACAGTCCAGTAAGGATTCCAAAAAATTCACTGCCTTTAAGATAATTCTGGGTATACTTGTAACTATTGGATAAAGCTGAATCTACAGCTGAATCTTCTATACATGATGTGAGACTTAGTGAATTAATACAGGCTCTTTCCAGTCATAGAATCATAGAATATACTGGGTTGGAAGTGACCTATCAGAATCATTGAGTCCAACTCCTGGCCCTGTGCAGGACACCCCAAGAATCACACCATGTGCCTGAGAGCATTGTCCAAATGCTTCTTTAGTTCAGTCTTGCTCTGTGGCTTGTATTTAGGTGGTGTTATTTTAATGAGTGAAAAGTTGTTCATGTTCACCAAAGTGTGGGTGCAGCTTCATCAGGCAGCGTGAAGTCACAGGTTTGTTTAACATTTCTGATGGGATTTTTCTGAAATACAGAGTGCTCTGTCCAAGCAGACGACACATTTGCTGGGCATTTAATATTAAGACTTTGCTGACCTTTGCTCTGCAATTCTGATTCCATTTGTACTTCATGATCACAGAGATCTTTTCCAACTTTAGCGATTCTGTGATGGCAACATTATCTTAAGAGTCTTCAGTGGAAGTAATTGCAGTAACAAGAAGTACAGCTAACAGGTTTGAGCCTTGGACATGAAAAAGCCATAAAGCCCCCCCTTTGCAGCCTGGAGCACTGCCTTCTGGCATCAGCCTTGAAATTCTGTGTAAAATCATTGCTTATGACATCTTCTAAATCAACATGGATTCTGTAAAGGTTGTTTGTCATCACCCAGGTTTGGTGGGCTGCATCTGTGTTCTAGGCTGTTAGGTCTCTGCCACTTGGGAGCAATAAAAGGCAAATGCTGCCCTCCTGCCTAATGCTTCCTCTCCAGCTGATGTTCCCACACTTGCAAAACACAAGTCGTAGCTTCAGCTGGGAATCGATTTATTTCGTCCTATTCCAAGGAGTTTTGCAATTTTGTGAAGTTGTTCTGTTCTTCCCTTCTGGAAGCACCACTCGTGCAGGTTCTTGCCCATTTAATCCACATCTTTCTGTTCTCCTGGGGAAGACACACCTGCATGTCACAGGGTGGAAACGTGTGGACATGCCTAAGGCAGTGTGGCATCACCTCTGGAGCTCTGGTGTCCGCAGCAGGGCAGCATTTGGCACTTGGAAGCAGTGTGGCCACATCAGCACCTTGCTCCAGCTGGACTAATTCACCCAAAATTCTTGCCAGGACTGGTCTCCGTGAGCAAATCCGTGTCCACACAATACTCTGCAGCTCCTGCTGTGGCCTTGCCTTGAGGTTTGCTGCTGGCAGCTACGTTGTGTGCAGCATTGCCAGGAAGAGTGGGGTGCAGAGAAGCACAAACTGCCTGACTCTGTGTTACAGGGTGGCTTTACATATGAGTGCTTCTTCCATGTGGTTAACTGGAGCATACTAGGGGGTCAGCTCAGTTCTTTAAAACTCTGGGTCTTGTAAGTCTGAAGTTTAGTTCACCTGAAGTAGGCACTTGAGTCTTTCTTCTCAGCTGGGGTTGTGCTGGGCTGATTCTACCCAGAAAGGCTGCAGCTCTGCTTTTTCTGTTCCTTCAGTGCCTGTTCATCCTGCTGTGAGAAATTACAAGGAAAATGTTTAAAAAGTCTGCTGTGTTCCCTCATCATTGCAGTTGATGTTATGTGAAGGGGGAATCAAGACACCTCTGAGCTATCTTCTCTTAAATTAAAATGACCTTCTTGGATGCTCTGGTGAAGACAACTTCAAAGTAGTGATTAGTGGCAGTGCTTGCATTAGCACTGAGCGATGACATGGAAGGATCATAGGATTGTTGGGGGGGATTGGAAGGCATTGTTGGAAGGGACCTGAAAGTCCATGTCATTCCAACACCCTGCCATGGGCAGGGACACCTTCCCCTAGACCAGGTTGCTCCAAGCCCCATCCAACCTGGCATTGGACACTTCCAGGGAGGCGCAGCCACAGCTTCTCTGGGCAGCCTGTGCCAGGGCCTCACCACCCTCACAGGGAAGAATTTCTTCCCAATATCCCAATTCTGCCCTAATCCTGCCCTCTGTCAGTTTGGAGCCCCTTCAGGCACTCCAAGGCCTCCCCAGAGCCTTTTCTTCTTCAGGCTGAACACCCCCAGCTCTCCCAGGCTGTCTCCAGAGCAGAGGGGCTCCAGCCCTCAGAGCATCTCTGCAGCCACCTTTGGACGTGTTCTAGCAGCTCCACATCCTTCTGATGTTGAGGTCCCCAGAGCTGGAGGCAGCACTGCAGGTGGGATCTCACCTGAGCAGAGAGGGAGAAGATGAGTATGTCTTCCTGGAATCAGCCTTTGCCATCTTGACTGTGCCGCTGTGTTCCTGCTGTTTGAAATGAGGCCCTGCACAGAAACAGGAGAGTCACAGTGAAGCACCTTCTACCAGTGGGTTCCTAACTTGCAAGAAGTGCTGATTTAGCACCTGCTGTTTCCTCCTCTTCCAACAACAGCTAGACTGGCTCCAGTCCCCAGCCTGGGGCTGCAGGAGGGGATGTAAATAAAAGTCTTCCACAGAGCTTACGTGTCACAGGCTTGTGCAGACATAGCTGGGTGATTGGAAGGAACTGGAAATGAGCACAGCTGCTTCCAGTGGTCATTCCTGCTTTGTTTTGTCTTGCTTCCCTGGCAGTGGCACAGGTTTGGTCACCTGAGGAACTGAAGCACTTAAAGTGCTTGGCTAAAGTTGTCCTTCCTTGGGAGGCTGCAGAATTAGGCCATGTTGCTAGAGCAGTGTCTCCAACTGTATTCTCTTTGTGTTTCCTCTTCAACCTTTGTTTGGTTTATTACCAAGTCAGTAGAGTTCAGTCTCTGTTAAGACAGCTTGTACTGTTGCAGACACTTTGCTTGTGCTAAAGGTGTAGAGGGGAAGATGCCTGAAACTTTTAATTCATAGGTTTCCTTGTTTCCCATGCTTTAATGCAGCTGAGCTTTAAGCAAAATGGTAAAAAAAAAAAAAGTTGTGGGAATTCTTCTCATTGCATATCAGTAATGTTCAAAATAAGATCAGTTCTATTCTTTATGATATATTTATGTTATGGTTTTTAGCATAACACTTTATTTTTTATCACACTTATGTTTATAGCGTATTTAACATAACACTTTTCCCTCCTTTGCTTAATTATTTTCACAGTCATGGTCCAGTGGAGGACTCCAGTGTGTGTTCAGTGCATTTGCTTCCATTTAAGTAGGACTGGTTACCTGCTTGGAACTGTGTCTGTGCATAAATCCATGCCTTATTCCACCAGGCTACATCTATTATGTTTCCCATGGAGCCTGTCACTGGTTATTAAATGACACCAGTGCTCCCAGCAGGTTTCTGTTGGGGAAGGAGTTTGTTAGATTTGCTTAAAGATTTTTGTCTTTCGGATTTTGTGTCCTCTTGCCTTTGGAAGGGGAAATTTAAAACTGGGTTTGGCCTCAGTCAATACAAAGGCTAAAGATCTGGACAAGCCAAGTGTTTCCACTGAGTAACAACCAATCCTCTATACTTCTTGCTCAGTTTACCCAGATGGGAGAGTGTGCATCTCTATCCTTCATGCTCCCGGGGATGATCCCATGGGATACGAGAGCAGCGCAGAGCGGTGGAGTCCCGTGCAGAGCGTGGAGAAGATCCTGCTGTCAGTTGTTAGCATGCTGGCAGGTGAGCAGTGCTGTTCTCTCAGCAGGTCCTGAGTTAGCTGGAGCTGCCTCTTGCTGCTTGCTTTGTTAAGTGAGCAAAGCACGTGTAAAGCTGCTCAACAGCAACCACAGTTCTTAAAGCCTTGTTATTTATTTATTAATAAACCAGTTTTCTGAAAAGAATTGGAAAAAAATGCGACTGAATCAGTAACTAGGTGTTCCCAGCAAGGCTCTCCTTCCAGGTTGGCAGCAACCGAGCTGGTGGCGCTGGTCAGGTGGTTCCAGAGGCTCAGCTGGTTCCCTGCTCCTGGACAAAAGCTTCTTTGTATTTGCTGTGGTGTCCGTTCAGCTCTTAAAGCTGTGGATTAGAGCCAGTGTTGGATTTGGCTTTGGCAGCTGGAGTGTTACCAGATCTAACCAGTACAGTAAGCTGGAGCCCATGGCCTCTGTGATTCAGAAGCCAGCACCCTCCATTTCTCTTTGTTATTCCTGACCTGGGAATGTGCCCCACTCTGCCATCTCTGGTTCAGGGGAAGGCTTCTTGAGAAGAGACCTGGGGTGAAAAACTCTTTGTGCAGCCTTTTAAATGTTTTTTCCTAAATCCAGTGAGGGCCATGGATCAGCTCTGTCACGTACAGCTCCCTGAAAGATGGATCCTTTTCCACATAGTGGACAGAGCCACTGAACTGCCTGAAGAGGGCAGAGCCGTGTCCCTTAGAATTGGGTTTGAAGGATAGATGGGTTTAGAAGCAGCAAGGCTGATCAAAGGGCAAGCAGCAGATTCCTACGTGGGACTGTTTTAGCTTTGGAATAGTAACCTGCTGATGGGAAGCTGTGCAGGCAAACAGTACCTTGCTGGGCTTCCCATGGCCTCGAAGAGCTTGGTTTGTGGTGCAGCCTTACCTAGACTGGTAAGTGCAGGAGTCAACATGGTCTCATTCTCTGCCTGTGCATCCTGTTTTCCCATGGCCTTTGGAGTAATTAGGCTAAAACATCAGCTTCTTTCAGGCTGCTGGCCAACTCTCAGCTCTGGCTCTGCAGGTAGCATAAGCCCAAGTTTGCTAGACTGGGTGACCTGCACACCTAGTGGTTTTTACAGGTGGACCATCTCATGTTGAGAAGGATGTGAGCCTGAGGTACCTGCCATGAACTGGGCCAGAGTGGGTTTGGACTAGTGTGTGAAGGGAAATGGGCAGTGTGTGCTCTGTCTCAGTGCCTCATGTAATCCTGGGACAGTGTCCTGCTGTAGGCTGCCCACAAACCTGATGAGTCCTGTGTTTCCACTCACCTCTTTTCTAATGGGGAGCCTCCCTGACCCCAGCACTTCATGTGCTTTCTAAAGCGCTCCGAAATCCTCAGATGAGAGATGTTGCAGAAATGAAAGCATTCTCTGGGTTTCCTTGGTTTGTTTTGTTGTTTTCTAATAGAACAAGCCATCTCAGTGAGTGACAGAGCCTGTTTGGGTGGCCTGGTTGTGGGGGCTTTGTGTCTGGGAAGCTGCAGAACCAGGAAAGAACATTTTGCAGGGAGCAACGCGCGGTTTTAAAACCCCTTGACGGCGCTGGGGGTGCCCCATTGTGTTGGCCATGTGCGTGGTGGGGCTCTGCTGCTGGGAGCACAAACAAAAGGAAGTCCTTTTCCTCTGCCACTTGTTTCTCGCCTAAACTCGACCTTGCTGTGATATCCTTTCTCTTGTGGTCAGTTAAATCAGAGCTGTTTGGGAATCTGGGAGCTATCACTGGGTGTTCTTTAGTGGTGTTTCTGTAGTCCCAAGGAGGAGAAGTGTGTCAAAGCCTCGGGGGAGTGGCATTCTTGAAGAAGAAAGGAGGTCTTGTTCCATTGCCCACTTACCTTTCAGTCTTTCTTGTTTCAGAGCCAAATGATGAAAGTGGAGCCAACGTAGACGCCTCCAAGATGTGGCGGGAAGACAGAGAACAATTTAACAAAATTGCCAAGCAGATTGTGCAGAAGTCACTCGGACTTTAAGCTCACAGAGAGACTGAAGTGTTTTGTATTTCTCTCCACCTGGAAACGAGCAGTGCTCAGTGCTGGTACCAAAAAGGAAAACTTTGTAAAACTATTGGCCTAGTTCTTATCATTTGTTATTTATTTACCATCTCTTTTCTTCCGCTGCTCCAGAGAAGCCTCTAGTTCACAAGCTAAACTGTGTGGAAAAGGGATTCAGTGCTAGGGAAAAAATACAGAGACAATGCTGTTTCAAAGGCTGCTTGTTGCTACCTCACTTTGTGGTGTGGAAAGCCTGGAGACTTGGCAATCTGCAGCCCACCCTCACCCATTTGCTGTTGGAGAGCAGTGCTGGTTTGGGTCAGCTGCTGGAAGAATTAGTTGTGTTTTTTTAGGTAGCGTTGCATCTGGAGCAGTAGTAGACAGAACATAATCTATCCATTTTATGATACTCTCTAGGTTAAGGGCAGCATTTGCAGTCAGATCTGATTTGAAAAGTATAGTTAGCAGGAGAGGCTGCAAAGCAAGGTTATAGTTGGGGTGTGTTAGCAAAGAAAGGAACTTCAGAGAGGATGTAGGGAGCTGTGAGGACTGGCTGGGGATCTGGAAGGTGCTGGTGTTCCCGTGTGACACTGTGAGTTTGTACTGAGCCTTTGAGTCAGTGTTGGCTTAGCAGAAATCCCAAGAGCTGCTTTATTACTCCTTGAAGACACTCAGTTGTAAACTTTACACTCAGTTAGAGGGACAAGGTGTAAAGACTGGATTGTGAAACACTTGGATCCAGGTTCAGCCGGACAGCTCTGTGAGCTCCTCCTCTGGTGACACGTGGCTCTTGAGAGGATTCGGCGCTGCTGGCCTTTGCTGTTACAGCCCAGGTCACCCATTTTCAGGTGAACGAGCGAAGAGGAACACGATGAACTTGTTAAAATTACCTGTGACACTCTATGCTGAGTGCTCTTACGTATTAAATAGGAGCCAGAGAAGACAGGGACTGTCTTCTCGAGGATGGTACGATGCATGTTTTGGACTGCAGTGTTGTAGCCGATGTGAAGGGTGCAGGAAAAACCAGCTGATCAGTTCCTAAAACTGCTGAGGGGCCTCTGCTGACCTTTCTGCTTTGCAAGCCAATCTCACGTGTAGGTCCAGATCTTCAATTTACTACAAGCAATAACATGCCCATTGACAGCACACAGAGTCCAATTTTGTTGGCAGCTTTAAACGGGCTAAATTTGAGAAGGGCTGGTTTTCTTCTAATGTGAAGAGCGTGTGACATGGAAGGAGTCTCAGCGTGGAGAAAGCTTTACAGAGGTGGTTGTGTGCATGTGCGTGGTACAACTCGTCAGTGTTTCTGTCTTGCTCTCCGTGGTGCAGGTTGCACTGTGCCATCGTTCTGCACCTCTGAAGGGTTTGTATTGCTACAACTTGCTGATTTTTACCTCCTTGTAGAAGTAATTGTTGCTTTGATGTAAGGGTGGGAGGGGGACCGGGCATAGCTTGGGAGCAGAGATGACAAAATAGTGTTGTACCTAACTAGTATTTCAAGGCATACAGGAAAATGTAGCACTTTACACAAACTGGGAGCGTTTTTTGAATTGAAGTAGAGGGAGGATTGCTCCTGGGAGCACTGCAGCCACTTTGGGGAACAACGCTGGAGAGCTGCAAGGGCCATGTGGCCAACGATGGATTCAGCAGACGTGGCAAAAGTGGGGTTTGGTTAAGTGCAGAGTGTTTTATTCATGTGTGCTTGCTCATTATCTTGATTTTATGGTGGGATTTAGTCTGTATACTGAAAATAAAGTGATTATATTTTCTCCTTTCATAGGTGTACGCAAATGTATCGCAGTGGGTGTTTTGCACGGGTAACCACCTGGCCAAGATACTTGCTCCAAAGGAGTGGAAGGGTTTATTCTAACCCAGTTAAAACACGGGGAATACTTCAGGGCAGTGGAGGAGCTGACATGGTTGCTGTTGCTTGGCCTTGCAGGCAAATGTCTTGTCTCTAATGATGGCAGTGGGTGGGTAATTCAAAGAAAACTGCAAAAACCTGACAGCGGGCAGATGTGCAGTTTGTTTCTTGCAAAAATCTTGTTATAACCATGTGCCTGGCCTAGGAAGGTCTCGTGAACATGCAACAAGTGAATTTATTTGGAATGTGCTGATATTAGCCCTTGCATTTGAGAAGGACACTTAGATCATAGAATCACTGAATGGTTTGGCTGGGAAGGGACCTTAAAGACCATCTCATTCCAACCCCCTGCCATGGGCAGGGACACCTTCCACTAGACCACATTGCTCAGATGTCCAGTTTCTACTCAGAATTTCCATAGTCCCCAAATCTCTCTGTTTAGAAATAAAATCTTTTTTTTTAAGTGACTGGCATGCAGCAGGCTTGCTGACTCGGGTGTTTAAAGCCACCCAGTGAACATGCCTACCAGGCAGTCTTGCAGGTGACAAAATGTAGGCAGAAGTTCACCTCAGAGGACTTGGTGTTGAGGTGAGAACTGTCCTAAGTGGTGGCTGTTTGCTCGGCTGAAACCAGCTGTGAGTGTTTTTCATTGAAAGGAGTTCGTTGTTTATCATGTTCTTTGAGGAAGAAATTCTTCCCTGTGAGGGTGGTGAGGCCCTGGCACAGGTTACCCAGAGAAGCTGTGGCTTCCCCATCCCTGGAAGTGTTCAAGGCCAGGCTGGATGGGGCTTGGAGCAACCTGGGCTAGTGGAAGGTGTCCCTGCCCATGGCAGGGGATTGGAATGAGATGGGCTTTATGGTCCCTTCTCACCCAAACCAGTCTGAGATTCTGTGAAAGGATTAAAGGTGGCAGCGTGGTTGGCATGCTAGATTCCCTGTTTTATTTGCAGGAAAGAAAGAAACCTTTATTTTTCTACAATAAACTGAATCCTTGCATGCAGCACAAGGGTTCAGCTCGCACAATGGAGGTGTGTGGGCTCCTGCTGTGACCAACTGAGAGGGTCTCACAGTACAGGCACCTTATTGTAGGTAGGGAACACCTGAAAGTTCAAGCTTGTGAAGCTGCCCTGTGGCTCCCAGGATAGACTTTCCTGAAAGGCTTAATCCTCTCCCTTCCTGAAGGAACACACATATTGGCAGCATGTGCAGTACTGGCCAGTAGCAACGTTTTTCTGAGCAGTTGCCTTTTTTTGGCCTGAAACACTTATTATAAAACACGTTCACTGGGGAGTGTCAGAGCTCTACAGGTGTTACGCATGCAGGTAAAGTATGAAAGATTTTAAAGAATCTTGTTCTCTGGATTATATTTGCTTTAAGGTTTTATATATATAAAAAAAAACAAAACCAAAAAACAACAGAAAACAAACCAACCCCCTTCAACAAAGCTGTAAAAATGCGAGC
The DNA here is from genome assembly GCF_001715985.3 of Manacus vitellinus. Classification (NCBI taxonomy): domain Eukaryota; kingdom Metazoa; phylum Chordata; class Aves; order Passeriformes; family Pipridae; genus Manacus; species Manacus vitellinus. The sequence continues at coordinate 2,839,858 of NW_021940687.1, forward strand.
AACGTCCTCTTTAAAGCCTTTGTATATACACACATCCACACACACATGCTGTTGTTTTTCCTTGGCAGAGGGGCTGTGTCAGAACACACACAGTGGGTTGTGAGACATCCATTAACTGGGTTGGTGTGCCTGTGTGCAGGCGGGTGGCTCTTTGAAAGTGTGAGAGGCGTTGGAACCACATGAAACGGCTGCAGCTTGGGGGCAGAGCCAGCCCCGGGCTCCCTGCCAGCATTTTTTTTGCCTTTCTGGAGCGATATCATGAATGGAAGGTGGTGTGCTGCCTTGGGATGGGTGAAATAGGGAAGCTCTGCTTCTCAAGAGGGTCCCTGCTGTCCTCCCAAAGTTGTGTCTTGGTGAGGATGCTCTGTGTGTTTTGCCCCTGTGAGAATGGAAAGAAGAAGCAGCACAGACCTGAAATGTCCATACCCAGTGCCAGCTGTGCTGCTTACACTGGGATTGTCTTGGATATGGGATGGGTGCAGCTTTTAGCTCTAGAAAGGGGCTGGAAGCAGCAGCTTCCCCTGCCCCAGGGGGCTGTGTGTGCTGTGACTGAGCCAGGGCAGTGGCAGGGATGGAGGTATGAGCACTGGGGGTTCCCACACTACCCTGACGAGAAGTGGCACTGGTCACATGCCCTATGTGGCTTCTCTCTCAGATTTCCATTGGAGGAAGAAGAAAATCATAGAATCACTGCCTTTCAGCAAGTTCAAGGGCTGAAGGAGTGTGAGGAAAGGGATGCTGAGGGTCTTGCTGCCAGTTGGAGGCATAGCTGGGGGTCTCAGAGGGAGGAAAAGGTGAAGGAATCTGGAGAATTCCTCTAGCATCTGAGGACCTGAGCTTCCAGCCCCAGCGAGGGTTCCTGGTGTCCCCTCTCCTGCAGCCAGGTCCCATCTGATGTCACAGGCACCAAAGTGCTGTGCCAGGCTCTGTGGTGCTGCAGGGATGAAACCCAGCACTGAGGAGGGAATTGCTCAAGCCAGTTAACATTTGGTGGTCCTGCTCAGTGCTCTCGTGGTCCCCTGGGAGCATGGGATGGCTGGGAGGTTTGTGCCTTTCCCAAGACTCCAGCACTGGTGATCTTCCTGTCCATCCCAGCCTGCTGGATCCTGGTCCTGCCTCGGCTGCCAGCCCCTCTTCCAGCCTCAGGACAACCAGCCAGGTGGCTTTTGAAGGTGGCTTGCACCCCTCGAGATGGGACTGGGTAGCAGTTGCGATGATGGGACTCGTTAGTACATAATTGATGGTGGTGACACGGGCTGTGGGTTATTACAGGGGAACGGCCGGTGTGAGCAGTGTGTGCATGAGCACTCAGGAGCAATTTGGGAGCAGGTCTGTCTGGTCATGTCCCTGAGGGGCGTGGGGGGAGATGAGCCAAGTCCTGGCCTGAGTCCCCTTCCTCCATGCATGGGGCATCTTGACTGGGGGATGAGACCGTGGCTCTGTCCCAGCTCTGACAGGAGCCATACGGAGGGGGTGGCTGGGAAGGGGGGTTCCCTGGGACAGGGCTGAGGAGTGAAGGCAAATACCCCCACTGGGGCCACCCCTTTGGTGGGTGTGGGGTTGGGTTCAAAGTGGCAAAGATGCAGGATACAACATGCAGGGGGTGGGAGGCACCCACACGCTTGGGTGCAGGGCCTAGCACAGGGAGGCTCTCCACCCACGGCCAGGATGGGAGTTTGTCCCTAAAGCAGTTTTCCCCACGCCAAAACAATTTGGCAAATTGAACCCAGCTGGGGTGGCATGGGGATGTTGGGTGAATCAGGGTTTCTTTGCTGAATCTGCCTGGGATGGGCTCACACAGACTCCTCTCCTGCTGTGGTGCTTCACCAGGATCCCTGTCTTCTTCTGCCACTCAGAAGAATATCCCTTGGAGATCTGATAAGATCTGATCCCGGTCAGGTCCCTCCAGGTTTGGTCAGCAGGTCAGGTGCTGGGGGATCTCACCCTGTGGAACAGGCATGTTTAGGATATGCCTCCATCTCCAAGCTGATTGTGAACTGCAGAGCTTGTCCCCAGGGATGTCTCGCTTCCGCTTGCCATTCATCCTTCTGGGAGCTAGGAAGTGGTGAAACATGTAGTGGACCAGGTCAGGGGGATTTGCTGTGATGCAATGTTGGAGGCCTCTGCGGTTGAAGTTCCTTCCTTGAAGTCTCTGGGCTTGCTGCGAGGGTGGCTCAGGAGGGGCCTCGCTGAGCTGGAGCTCAGCTTTGCTCACTGGTTCTTGCAATGGAGGAGGATGCCAGCTGGGCAGGGTGGAGGGCAGGTGTTTTCAAACCCACTTTCCCTGGAGAGGCAATTAGAAGTTGAGTTTTGTCCTTCACCAGATCCTGCTTTGACACGGGAACCTAGACATGGCCTTAGTGGGAGGGCAGGGGTTCAAGAACTGCAGTGACCTCTGAGGGCTCTATATGAAACTTGGCTGTATGAAAACACTGGTATTGTTGGAGAAGCCTCTTGTCCAGACTGTCTCCATCCAGCCTCACTTTTAGCATTTGATGCTTTCAGCATCTGTCCCTTGAACACCCAGTCAGTGACGAGAGGGCACCTGATTTATTTTACCAATTCATTACAATCCCCATCCAACAAGGCTCATAGGTTGAATTCCCTCTCATATGTTAAATACTTTCTTCTCTACCCAGAGAAGCTTTGGCTGCCCCATCCTGGAAGTGTTCAAGGCCATACTGGATGGTGCTTGGAGCAACCTGGTCTAGTGGAAGGCGTTTCTGGCCATGGCAGGGGGGGTGGAATGAGATGAGCTTTAAGTTCCCTTCCAACCCAAACCATTCTGTGATTCTTCTGTAGATACTCCTGTTCCTCCTGTGAGACCCACGGAGAGTGACAAGGGTGATCTCCTTCCCTACCACTTCGAGCCTGGGCTGAGCTTGCCCCTTCCCCACCACAGCCATTGTACTTTGGCCGGTTACAGGAAGCTGGATGTCACCACTGAATGATTTAGGTTGGAAAAGACCTCCAAGATCATGGAGTCCAACCATTAACCCAGCACTGCCGTGTCCCAGTGTCTGAGAATCTTGGGAATGCCCAACAGTGCTGGGGAGCAGGGCAGGAGCTGCGGTGCATGGGGTAACCACTCTGAGGATGCTGCCTCTGTTTCTGTGCTAGTGGAGACCAGGCTCCAAGGGCTGGATGGCAGGCACCTCGGCACGGGAACCACATCCCCACCGGCATCTGCACAGCTCCGAGCACAGGGGCCCGTGGTGCTGCAGATGGAGTGACTGGGCAGCAGCACTGCACTGGGAGAACTGCCCTGAAGAAAGTCTTGGAAAACAATAGCAATTGTTCTGTGCCTTTGTTCCCTTCCGTCCCCGGATGTCGGAGGAGATGGAGCTGCGCTCGGCTGCCGGCGGGTGGGCAGAGCGAGCGTGGCTGCCTGTGTTCCCGCCGGGGACCGGGGAGCCCTCCGAGCCCGCCCTGCCGCCCGCCCTGCCCCGCCGCCGCCCGGTCCCGCCAGCGCCTCCAGAGCCCGAGTCAGCGCTCGGGTAATAATTAAAGCTTGACACTGTCACATAAGCGAGCGACAGAACTGGCTGTGATTCTCTGTGTCAGGGGGCAGGAGGTTTTCTTACGGCTGCAGAGCAAAATGATGCTGAAGCTGCTGTTCTTCACCGCAGGGACCTCGGCCTGCCCATGGTCCGGGCAAGAGGGAGGACCTGGCCCCAGTCCAAATTTGCTACCAGCACTGGGTAGAGGCTTGTGATGCCCACACCATTCCCTAATGCCCCAGGCAGTCTGAGATGGACTTCTGGGAGGGAAGGTGCTGACTGGTCCCTAAACAGGGAGCCATGGGATCACTTTGGTCCAAGCAGCGCCCTGCTTCCCATTTTCTATCCCTGCTGGTCCTCAATGGGCCCAAGCATGTAGGGGCAAATCCCTGGGTTCCCCTGCTGTGGCTCTTTGTGCCACTTACCACCATCTGCCTGTTGTGTGTGCTCACTGCCACTGACCAAAGGGCTACAAGCAAACGTGGAGAAGGGTTTCCCCCAGCACTGCCAAGGGAGATTCCTCTCCCCCTGCCAGAGCCAGCCCCTGGGGTTCAGGCATTACCCCAAGGCAGCCTGCAGAGAGAGATCACAGATCCCAGAATCACAGAATGGTTTGTGTTGGAAGGGACATTAAAGTTCATCTCATTACAACGCCCTGCCATGGGCAGAAACACCTTCCACTAGATCGGGTTGCTCCAAGTCCTATCCAGCTTGGCTTTGAACACCTCCAGGGATGGGGAGTCCACATCCACATCTCTGGACAACACTTAGCACGGGGCACTTGTCATGGGGTTTGCTTGGCACAGCTGACAGCTCCCCATGCAGGGCCCTCAGGTGTGTGTGTTCAGCCTGATGAGCTGCTGCTCCTGATGCAGGAAGGCTCAAATGTTTCCAAACTCTACCTGCTTTGCACAATCCCACGACCTTGGGACAAGAGCTGCTGCTGAAGGAGCATAGAGCACAGGCAGTAAGCATGAAACAGGAATGTTGCCTCCTTCCCCTTGGCCTCCAGAACGCTGTTTGTTCCCTTTGTGGAGAGATCTCAGCTGACCTCAAAGCCAAGCAGAGCTTTCCCATTGCAGGTGGAATAGGGAGTGCAGGTCACACCAAGTGACGTGTGAGTCCCTCTCCTGCTCTTTTGCCTCCATGTAGACTGGGGGCCTATAAAAAATAACCATTTCTATAGTTGGTGTGCTCATGGTTTCCTGAGTTGGATGCCCTCCATCTATGGGGAGCTGCCTTACTGAAAAGTGGTGAGTCTGGGTGTCCTGTGGCTGCAGGGAGGTGACTCGGCCTCTTCAACAGGTTTGGGCACACTGAGGGAAGGTGGCAAAAATTAGAACAACCATGTCACCGAGGAACAGGCAGTAGTGAAGAGCTGTTGATCACATGCAGGAGGCGAGGGGGGATGCAGCTGCAGGGTGCTGCACAGCCCTATCCGGAACAGCTCCAGTGCAGGAGCACAGTCACAAAGCCTGTCTTTTCCCCTGTGCTGGCGAAAGTTAAGTGTCTGCTTTTTGGAGCCCTTTCAGAGCCCGCCAGCTCAGCTGCCATGTGTCCTCCAAATGCAGGACAGGACTCTCAGCTTGCTTCTGGCTGCCTGGGTAGGGACATGGGCTGCAACCCGCTGCCTGCTGCCATGGCCAAAGCCAGGGAGCCCTGCCAGGGGCTCCCAACTCCTTCATTCCCTGGGGCTGGCAGTGGCTGTGTGGACACAGAGGGCTCTGGGATGTGAGCGATGCTGGTGGCTCACCGCTGCCCGGCAGGGGCCGCTCCCAAAGGCAGCTCCGTGCTGGGAAGCTGGCAGCGGGACTTGCTGTATTGGGGTGGCTTTGTGCTTTTTTTTGGTGGTTTTCCTGAAAACGGTGCCTTTTGCAATCCTCCCAGTGCTTCACAAAACTTTTCCTGGCAGAACCTCTCGAAAACTTCTGGGAATTCATTTTTTGAAAGGCATTGGGGTCAAAGACATTTACACTTCTGTACAACGCTGACAGGTTTCCTGGTGCGAATATTTCTTGCCGGAACTCCTCTTTATGTTGGTGGGTTGGACTCAGGGAGCTGAAGTTGCTCCAGGAAACAAAGGGAAAATTTTCAACCTGGGAGAAAGGGCAGAGGTGATGAGGGAGGAGCCTTGGAAACAGCTGAGGATGGAGACCTCATCCTGCCATCCTGGGTAAGCTGTTCCATTTGTTCAGCCCAAACTGTGATACGTGGAACTGCGATCTGGGATGTCACTCTGGGAACAGTTCCCCCCATCCCCTTCATAACTGATCCCAAAGGGCTGATCCCCACCCTGCTGCTCAGGTGAGACTGGCTCCGTGTGCTCATTGCTGACCTCCAGCTCCATCCCCATGGGTGTGTGTGTGGCAGGCTCCACTGGCCCTGCCAGTGCAGGCAGGAGGGCAGACACAGGCTGGGGACAGCACAGGATGGGTATTTGTCAGTAGGTTACTTATGGGGTCCCTCAAAGCTTTGCCCTGTAAGCACACTGTGTTTCAGAGAGAAATACTTGACGGTCTTAGAGGTCTTTTCCAACTTAAAGGATTCTCTGATTTCCTACAGATGTCAGGAATAAAGACTGAAATGAATAAGGCATGAGGCCCTGAAACACGACTTTGTGTCTGCAAATAATAAGGAATGAGTTACAGCCTTGGAAGAGCAGGAACGCTCCCCGTGTGCAGGGTCCAGCCTGTCCCTGGCGTCGAGGAGGTGCCCTCCTTGCACTGTCCCCTGCCTGAAAGCTCTGCTTGGAACAGATTGCCTACAGATGGGTCTCTCAACCTTTCCTAACACAGGGATGGCCAAACCTTTTTGGTGAAAATCCAAGGACCATTTTGTTTGGAGCCGCCACATGGTTTTATTTACACCCCATGCGAATTAGGCAAACGACTCACTGTTTGTCTCTTTTATTTCATCCCCTCGTGCTGGCTTCTGCACATAGGAATGTGTGCCTGGGTGCTTAAGGAACTATTTTGCAGACCACTTCCTACTGTCCTTGGGACACAGGGCAGGTCCTGGACCTAACGTGACAGCAGGCAGCGATGTGTCCCTGTCCTTACTTCACACAACAGCTCGGTTCCCCTAGCAGGGAGGGAAGTGCTGGGCACTGCCTGAGCCTCTCCACCATCGTCTGCCATGCCAGCATCCCCAGCCCAAGGATGGGAAAAGCCCTTGAGGACCATCGACATCCCTGTCCTCACCAGGAGGCTGTTCATTAATGTGGCTGAAGAGCAGACTGAGCCCACCGTGTCCTCCGTGGTCATCAGTGGGGGCTTTGGCTCCCCCACCTCCTGCCTGAAAGTCCACAGATCTCCCTGCTTCTGGAGGGGACAGCCAGAGCTGTATCCTTGGCTCTGGAGACATTCCCACCAAATGTTTTTTTGGACAAGAAAGCACTCAAAGGTGCCTGCATCCTCTTTGGAAAAACAGTCACCCTGGAATCTCTGGCAGGACTTTGCCTCTCTCCCTGGACCCTTGCAGAGCCTCAGCAGGAGTCTTCCCCAAATCCATCCTCTCTCAGGGCGGTGCTGCCAGCTCCCAAAGCCACGCTTAACTTGACACATGTGTGCGGCCCTGGGAGATGTGGCGGCTCTGATTCTCATTTGTGCCACCTTCCCCAGTGCCAACCTGACGGGGGCTTCCCCTCCAACATACCCAACTCTCTGCCAGACAGGCCCGGGGTGCCTGTCCCCATCTTCCCACGGTTTGGGGTCCCAGTGGGGTGGCTGCTGCCGGTCCCGATCCTGGCGGCTGTCCCCAAAGCTGCGGGGAGCATCAGGAAGGGCTGAGCCTGTCAGGGAAGGTGGGATGGTTTGTACCTCCTGCATCCCTTGTGGTCACCTCCAGCAGCTCACATTCAGGACCTCCAGCAGCTCACATTCAGGACCCTCAGCTGCCATTCAGGACCCTCAGCTGCCATTCAGGACCCTCAGCTGCCGTGCAGGACACCCAGGTTTGGTTGTGGCTGTGCCACTGAACACCATGCCCAGCATGAGGATGAGGGTGGTGGGGAGCCAGTGGTGCGTCACCTCTGCAGCTCTCTCTGCAGTGGGGTTAAGCTCTGCTTAAACTCTGATCCCAGTAGAGCCCTAACTTGGGGGATGCCCAAAAGGAGGCTTTTTGGAGAGAAAGAGCTCCATGCAGCCCTATTTGGGCTACTGGACAAGCACACAGCCACTCTCCAGGCTCTGAGCCAGAGGCACCAACATTCTGGAGTCTTGGGGTTTGGTACAGCTTCTCTTGGGATTTGGGATCGAGGTGCAGGGTGCTGCATGCCACCATGGGGTGCACTCCTTGGGCTGCACCCTCGCAGCCCCAGCACAGCAGGTTTTGGGGTGTGGGCAGGACACAGCCATGGGTCCAGCTCTGCCTGATCCTCTCTGACAAAACCCCCAGTTTGCGACACAGTTTTTGGCGTTGGGTCCTGGCCATCCGCTTTCTATTCCAGCGCTCGCCTTGCAGGAAGGCTTTGGGGATGGGGGGGGGCTGGGAGCCTGTTTCAATTGTTTGGGGAATGGAAGTGACTTGTTCTGCGGCTGGAGGAGCCCAGCAGAGCTCGCTGCGTGCAGGGAGTTTTTCCACTGCTGTTGCTCCCATTGGAACAGCGGAACCTTGAGGGCTTCCCAACTGGTGGCGTTCTGGCGGCAGGGCCGGTTCTGGTGGCTGGCCCGTGGGATGGAGCCTTGCCTGAGGCACAGGCTGTGCATCACTTACAGGCTGTGCATCGCTACATCAGGACCGTTTTGGGGGGAAATATGCATTCTGTGGGGTCTGGTTTATTTTTGGGCACGGTGGAGTGGTCTGGAGGAGTCAGAGGGTCTCTCATCCAGTACAGGCTGGGATTGTGCTGCCAGAAAAACAAGGCATTTAGAGGCAGGAGGTTCTCACCTTGGTGCCTCCAGGCAGGGGTGAATCTCCCACCTACTCCCATGTGAGCCCGGAAAAATGAATCACCAAAAATGAAGTGAAGCAAAGAAAGAAAGCAAAAAATAATGATTAAAAAAAATCCCTCCCCAAAGCCGCCTTCCAGAGGGTTGGGCAAAAGATAAAAGCTCTCGGAGGAGCCGGGACTCCTCCTCTCCCACCGCCGACCTCTCATTTAAATGTCTGTGCGGAGGCTGCAGCCGGCACTGCCTCGGCGGGCCGCCCCAAGGGACCCCCGTCCCCGCCCCGCCCGCCAGCCCCAGCCCTGCCCCCGGGGGTGATGCCCACGCAAGGCAACGGCAGAGCCGAGGCTTAGAAGCCTGGGGTGACCCATCCCCGAGGAGGACGGATCGGTACTGGGGTGCTCCGGGGGGTCCCACCACAGAGCATGCGAGAGCCCCCGGGGAGCTGAGCCGAGCAGCGCCTGCCGGGGCAGGAGGGAGTGGACAGCAGGGGTGTCCCGGTGGATGGACCCCCTGAGACCAGCCCCCCCGATGTCGGCTCCGCTGCTGCTCTGGGTCATCCTCCTCCGCTGGGCCAGCGGTGGGGGCTTCATCCGAGGAGGCAGGACGTGGCAGCACTGCACAGGTAGGAGCGGAAGGCAGGGGGTGGGTGGGCTGCACACCGCGAGGGGGGTGTCAAGACAGGTGTTAGCCCTGCCGGGAAACGTGCTCCCATGGATGGGGTGTTCCCTGCACTGACACGGCAGACCCCAGAAGATGTGCTCTGTTTTGGGGGGCATGCCTCAGGTGGGTCAGCCTCTCACTGGCAGCCCAGCCCCAGGATTCCAGGTGCCTGTTATGCCTCAGGTGCTGCAGCTTCCAGCACCCATGGCCAGCACCCATGGACAGCGGGTAGTGGGATCGTTCCTGCACCTGCAGCCCCCACCAGCAACCCTCTCAGAGCTGTGGAGAGACCTGTGTGCCTGTCCCTACGGCACAAGCATTGTCCCAAGGTCTGCTGGCCCGGGGGACAACATGAGAGGGGAAGGGCTGGAAAGAGGAGACGTGAGCCATGAAGTCCCCTTGGAAAGTCCCTCCTGCCCCAGACTCTCCTGCTCTCTGACAGGCACAATCTGCACCCTCTGGGAGTAAATGTCTCTGTCCCACTGCCCCCAGCCAAGGAGCTGGCAGCTCCAATGGTATTTCCAAGAGGAGCCTGAGCTGAAGGGGATCCCCATGCCCTGGCTCTGCCATCCCATCCCCGTCCCTGTGCTGTGTAGGCAGTGAAACCTGAGCTCAGTTTTTGGGGCTGCTTGGGCCCAGGCTCTGTATGTTTGGGGTTTGTCCCAGCTTGATGGTGCCTGTATTTGCATTTTATTACAGCACAGATGATGTGAGAAGGACAACTGGGAGAGACTGGAGAGTTTCTGCCCACTGCCTCTTCCTTGAGGTGCTCAAGTCTCTCTGGCAATGTCCCTGCCAGGGATGTCAAGGCTGAGGACCCCAGCACAAGGTGCCCTGGCACCATATGTACTGCCCAAGCTGGGCTGGAGCACCCCAGCTGCTCTCCCAGCCTTAGCAGTGCCAGATATGGGAGACAGACAGGGATGCACATCTTTGGGTTTAGAGATTTGGGTTTGGTTTTGGGACTCGGTCCCTTCCTGGCCCACAGCCTCCAGCCCCACCTGAGCTGTCTCCTGGCTCATCCCCACCAGCCCAGGGGCAGTTGAGGACTCCTAAACCCCCCTGCAAATCCAAGCCTGAGTTCAGCTTGTACTTTTTGCTGGGGAAAATGGAAACTGGCCATTCCAAGAGTGGTGCGTTTCTGAAATAAGCCATTCGAGTTAAACCTCCCCCAACGAGGCTTTGCTTTAGGAGCAGCTTAAACCAGTGGTGGGGCAAGCAGGGGGCATGCAGAGTTGCCAGGCTGGGAAAGATCTCACTGATCTCTCTGCTCTGGGCTGAATGAAGCAATATGAGCAGATTCCTCTTTGCTCTGCCCACCTGGAATTGGGCTGGCCAGGGGTGCCAGGAGGAAGCGCTTCCCTTCTCCAGCTGTTTTGGATTCAGATACATGGCCCAGCCTTGCTCCCATCTCCCTCCCTCCCAGCTCTCCCGCTGTGCCCCAGCAGCCGGGATTTATTAGTACAAATTGGAGCTAAAAGCTGAGTCTCAGTGGGGTTGGGATGAAATCAGGGGTATTTTACTGTAGCCAAGTGCTGCTTCATCCCCTGGGCATCAACGCTCTTCTTTGCAGACGATGCAGGTCTGCCAGGGAAGCATTCAAAAGTAAAAACAGGAGGGTGCCAAGGCCAGGAAGGTCGGAGAAGCCCCCACAGCAGGTACAGCGCTTCCTGTGGCTGCTGGCTCGGGGCTTGCTGAGACATCAGACTGACGGTCACCCTGGCACTGCTCTGTGGGGTGGCACTTTGTGGTGCCCATGCATGGTGTGTTCTCACCGGGGTGATGCCCTGGGGCTGGGCACGTTGTTTTCTTTTCTGGGGAGAGATTAATTATTTATAATGAGTGGTTTTGGTGCCTGCTGGGGGAGTACGTGTGCGTGTGTGCAATTAGGGCTGGGTTGGGACAGCCTGAACCGGGACTGAAGGGTAGAGCTCTCCCCATGCCCCATAAGCAAGCCCACAGTGTTGGATCCCTGCCTGCTCTCCTGGTTCTGGCTGCAGTTGCTGGTGCTGGTGTATCCCGAGGAAGCTGGGGCTGCCCGGCTGGCAAGTCCCAGCTCCACTGACAGCATTCAGAGCTGCATTAGTGGGGTGGCTCTGCACACCCGGTGTTCCTGCTGTGGGGATGGAGACGCCAGCCTCGGTCTCTGGAGGGCAAATGTTCCCTCTGGCCCCAAAGCAGGGGCTCGGGGTGGACCCCAGGCAAGGGCCAGCAGGCTACTGGGGCACACTGAGCCATCCTGCTGCCATGGGGCACCCCAGCCAGCGCAGTGGGGGCCCCATCCCACAGTGGGACAGGGTGGGATGGCTTTCACCGCTGTGACATGCTCCGCTGTCCCTCGGCACAGACCTGCGCCCGCTGGACATCCTCTCGGAGGTGGTGCCGGCCGGAGCGCTGGCCCGCGGCATGCGGGTGTTCCAGGTGCAGGGGCTGCGCGGCTTCCAGCTCGCCGCCTCCCGGCCCCGCGCCCTGGCCTTCCCCGCCTCCCGGCTCTTCATCCACTGCGACCGCTTCCCCGAGGAGTTCTCCATCATCGTCACGCTGAGGGTGCTCGGCGTCCCCGCCAAGGTGAGCGCGGCCGGCGGGCACAGGGCAGGCACAGGGCGAGGACAGGGCGAGCACAGCGCCGGGCACAGGCGAGCACAGGGTGGGCACAGGGCGGGCTCAGGTTGGGCACGGCGCGGGCACAGGCTGGCACAGGGGGGGCACAGGGCGAGCACAGGGCGGGTACAGGGCGGGCACAGGGTGGCACAGGGGGCCACAGCGCGGGTACAGGGGGCACAAGCGCGGCCCCGCAAGCCCGCGGCAGGCAGCAGGCGGGATCCCGTTCGCCCTCCCGCAGAGGAACGAATACATCTTCTCGCTGATGGGCAGGAGAGCCCCGGCGTGCTGTGTGGTGGCTGCCGCTACGCCCCCGACAAGCTTCACTTCCTCTTCTGAGCCAGGAGCGCGCCGGCGGCTGCAGACCCGCGTCACCTCCCAAACGTCTCCCTCTCCGACGGCCAGTGGCACACGCTCGTCCTGCTGTCTCCGGCCAGTCCTTCTCCCTGACGGTGGACTGCAGCATCCCCAAGGATGTGTAGGTCAGGGGGCAGCGGCGGGGTTCAGAAGGGCGGGCGGGGCGGTGTCCCTCCACCAGCATCTCCCCGGGCCATCAGTAGATGCCATGAAATTGTCCCTGCCTTTTCTCTGCCCGTCCTCAGGGTGGTGGAGACGCCGTTTCCAGCCTCGCTGTCGGTGAGGAGAGCCAGCTTCTACCTGGGCAACAGGCGGAGAAGGAAAGGCGTGTTCACGGTAGGTGACCCATGGTGTGGGGTGCCCACGGGTGCCCGGGGGTGCTCGTGGCTGGCCGTGGGGTGACCCACAGCCCCCTCTCAGCCCCCTACAGTGGCAGGGCAGGAAGCAGAGGTAGCTGTGGGTTCTTGTGGAGGCAGTGAAAGGCAGCTGCAGCTCTGAGCCCCATGTCAGTGCTCCCCTCACACCAGCTGTTAGATTGCATGAGCTGGGCATATGGGATTTGATAAATGTGTGTGAATCCCATGGAGACTTCTGCATCCCTAGGAGGGAGGGCAATGAGCAGGAGTCGGGCAGAAAATCCTAGGCATGAATCACCTGCAGTTCCCATTCTGTGGTCTTGCTGGACTTGCTCTCCATCCCGCTGCTCCCACTTTCCCAGGGCTTGCTGAGACAGCTTGTCCTGCTGCCAGGAGCCGATGCCACCCCTCGGATATGCACCACCATGAACTTCAAAGTAGCAACGCTCTCTATCCCCACTGTCCTCCAGGATGCTCCCATGAAGCCAGCGAGCAACGAGGTGCTCAAATACCCCTACGGTCAGTGCCCCCCAGTGCCTCTGTCAGCCACCCCTGCCTCTGTGAGGAAAAGCCTTTGTGTGTGGCAGAACATGGAGCAGGAGCAGGGGGGGAGAAGGTGCCACCAGCACCCTCTGTTTCTCACGGTGTGGGATGGGATCCCTGTCCAAAACTCCCCTGGAGAGACAGGGTGCTCCTGCCCGGATCCCTTAGCAGCACTGGGCTCATGTTAGTGGCCCCACACAGGCTTTTGCCAGTCTGTGTCTTCCCAGGTTGGTGCTGGGTTGCCATTTCCCCCATTCCCTGGTGCCCATTATCAGGATGAGACCGGGACATCCAACCCTCCTACCTCTCTGTTCCTCCACTGTGTGTGCTAAGAGGCTCCTGCCTCACTCATCTCGTGGCCAGAGACTGACACGAAGGTGACCCTGGGGTCCCGTCCACGCTGCACCAAGCAGGAGAAGGCGCAGTTCTGGTTCAACGCCTCCCGACGAGGGCTGTACCTCTGCAACGGCAGCGCCTGGGTCCCCATGCTGGAAGGTACTGCTGGGGAGGTACTGGCACTCTTTGGGAGGGAGGGAGGAAGGGAGGCTCTTGCAGCAGAGCAGGAGCTGACATCTGCCCTTTTGATGGCTTTGGGATGGGAATCAGCAGCAGAGTGAGGGGGCCTGCCCCCTGCCCCTCCCCTGCTCAGCCAGGCTTTGCTTTGTTCTCAGTGCCCACACCAGCACTTCCAGAACTGCTCTTGATTCAAGTGCCTCTGTGGTCCATCCACCTTCTTCTTATCCATCTCTCCTGGGGCTTCTCAGGGCAGGATGAGCTCCTAGTCTGTCCAAGAAGGACAGCTCACCCCATGTAGAGCCATGTTCAGGGGGTTGTGCTCCCTGCCATGGGTTCCCAAAGGTTGTGGTGCTCCTGGTGCTGAAGCGCTTGTGGGGTGGACAAGGAGGAGCAGAGAGACTCATCAGCTGCCAGAAATACTGGGGCAGCATTGGGAGGGTGGCAGAGGCAGGTCCCCATATTGTCATGGCTCTGTTGGGACACTTTGTGAGGAAAACAGTGGGAGCACCAAGCTGAAAAAAACAACCAGAGCCCGGGTGGATGGATGTTATTCAATAATGACATGGATTTCACCCACTGGCACTCTCCCACGCACTCTAGGCAGTTTTCCCAGGATCCCTGGAGAGGACATGGAGTATGGGATATGCCATCAGCCAAATCATGCTTCCCTTCACTCCTCTTCCAGCATTTTTCTTCTGCTGATATCCACTGGGTGGGCTTGGATGAGCCATTTGCTCCCCACAGGAACTGGCAGTCACTGGATCCCCTATCCTTCCCTGCCTCTGGAAGTCATCAGTACAGATTGGCACCATGTCCCAGGACACCTCATGCTGGGATCTTACTGACCTGTGCCCCTTGGTGCCACCGACACTGGCCCTTCTCCAGTGCCCAGCCATTTGCCTTTGGGGCAATTCTGGAGGTTTCTGCTCCTATTTCTGGTGTTAATTCTGTCTAAGTCTTCTCTAACCTCTCCCAGAGCTCATGCTGACTCCAGCCAGAGCCAGCAGCTGGGCAGGGTTGCTGCAGGTGAGTGTGGGCTAACCTGGCTGCTCTCAGCAGCCCAGTGGACTGTAGGTCTCTTCCTCTCCTCCTTGGTCTTTTGAGGATAAATATATCAAAGTGATCAAAATCCATGGCATGGGGATCTTCCCCGCTCCCAGAGGAGACAGCCCTGCCCTCCACTGGGGAACAGGCAGGGATGGATGGGGCTGGATGTGCTGCCCATCAGGGTGGAGTCAATCCTTTTACCACCCCCTTGGTTTGGCCCTTCACCCCCAGTGACACCAGGACCTTCCCTTCCCCCATAAAGCTCCACACAGCAGCAACTGCCACAAAGCCGGCACGAGGCCTCTCTCCAGCCAAAATTATCTGATTTTAACCTCCCCTCTCTTTTTTTGTGGTCTCCCAGTCAAGCACAGGCTGGACTATGTGGAGGAATACCAGAACCTGGTGACCAACTCGGAGACGATGGGGATTGAGGTCTTCACCATCCCGAAGGTGGGACTGTTTGCAGCCACGGCCAACCGGGTCACCCCGCCGGGATCGGCCGTCTACAAATGGACCGACGGCAAGTTTGTGCCCTACCAGAACATCCGCACCTACCAAGCTCAGTCCTGGAAGTATTTCACCATTGGGAAGAAGGTGAGTCTGCCTGGAAGGTGCCTCTGTGTTTCAGTACATTAGAGTGCAGTTGCCCAACAGTGGCTTCTCTGAAGCCCAGAGTCTTGGGCATAGTTTCGGGAGTGAATCTTCCTCTCTTTGGTGGAGTCACGCTGATACATGTGTTCAGCTGACCAAGGTCTCTCCAGGGACTGCTGGCTCATCTGTGGGCTGCCTGCTGTGTTTTTTGCTGAGGCACAGCTGCATCCACCCAAGCCATTTCCAGCACCTGATCCTGGCAGAGTAGGTAACTGCATCTCAGAGATCTACCTGTGGTCTTAGAGAGCCATCAGAGCCTGCAGCTCCCTCCCAAGACCCACTGATTTCAACCTCCTGCATTTTCAAGCTCTCATGCTTTTAAATCATTCTGGGACTTCAGAGTCACCTCTCCTCCCCTGAGCAGTCTGCCATGGGACTTGTGAAGAGTATCTGCCTGGTTCTCTCCCCTTGGAAGCTTATCACTTTTGGAGGAGCCCTGGGCAAGGCACCTGCTGAGAGCCAGCTCTGTGCAGGGCTCCTGGGGAGCTGAGATCATTTCCCCTCTGGCATGACCCATTCTAGCTTTGTCACTAGGGTGGCTGCAGGGCTCCTCTGCTGCCAACCACATGCTGCAGGGTACAGAGGGGTGGGTACCTCCAGGCTTGGTGTTACCAACAGCCCTGCTGGTTGGATACAAACAGGCCATGTCCTCTGTTGGTGGAAGGGGAACATGACGGTGGGGTCCTGCAGAAAACCTGGTCAGGCCCTGAAAGTGCAGCTGTGTTGCAGTGCTGGCTTTGGGCTGGGAACATGCCTGGCATCCCCAACACTGCTCTCCATCACTCCACTGCACCCTCACAGGCAGGAGACCTCCCCACTGACTGTTTCCTCCCTGTGGGCTGTGGCCCTGTGCCTCTTTGTGGCCTAAACTGGGGCAAAACCTCTGCCACTTCATCTGAAAGACACTGGAATGGTGGAGACAGCATGACAGAGGTTGGATGTGCTCCCCACCTTGCGCTTGGCTACCTCTGCTGCACCACAGCTGTCCCTGACATTTGCACAGGGGTTTCTTGGTCTGGAAAATGTTTTGTCTCGGGGAATTGTTATCATTATTGTCATTGTCATCATGTCTGCGATTTTTCTTCTGAGCCACCTTCTTTACAGGAAGGTTTGGTAGCCTGAACCTCCCTCCCTCCCCAGTCCATTTCACATCCATGCTCCCCATTCCTGAGGCTGGTGAGGCGCAAGCAGACACAGCTCAGCTCTCCCTCCCCTTGTCTAAGAGGCTGTGACTGAGAGTCGTGTCCCTGCCATGCACAAACACCCCCACAGGCCACTGGGTCCCTGTCCCCACTTTGAGTGCACTGTGGTGCTTGGGGACTGCTTAGGGACCCCAGCCAGGGCCACCTTGTCCTACAATAGCCACCTCATCCCTGGTCCCCCATCCCACCTCCCCACGCCCATTCTTGCCCATCCTCCTTTGAGAGGAGAAAATCAAGCTGTCCTGGCTTATTCCTTTTCAGATCTTCCTAGCAGTGGCGAATTTTGAGCAGAACGAGAGGGGTCAGGAGTTCTCTGTAATATACAAGTGGAGCCGCAGGAAAGCAAAATTCATCATGTACCAGCGGATCACCACGCACAGCGCCAGGGACTGGGAGGCCTTTGTCATTGAGGGGGAGGCTTTCCTCGCTGTGGTCAACCACAGAGAAGGTACCCAGCCCTCATATTCCCTACAGGCCCTGGGGTGACATCTGGGACCATGACAAGTGCCCCGCCACAGGTACCTGCTCAGAGCATCCTCCGGTTGCTGTGGAAACCCCGCGGCTCCCTGTGCATCCTCTGCTGGAGCAGAGTGCAGGGCAAAGCCAGGGAGATGTGCACACAGCTGGGAGCGTGGTGTCCTTCAGGAAGCCTGGAGCCATGCAGACCCTCCCATTATAGGGGAGAAGAGTGTTTGGGGAAGTGGCTGATGCAGTCCCCCTCTGGGTTTCTGGCAGCAGAAGACAAGGACAAGAGTGGGGACAGTGTCTGTGCTGAATCTCTGCTTCTTTTCATTTTTATCCCCAACGCTACGTAACCTGGTAGCACCCCAGGCTGAGCCTTTTGCACATGGGAAACTGAGGGAACCTGAGTGAGAGCCTGCTGACATCCCTCCCTCCCTCCCCGGGCACCCTGCAGACATGATCCAGCCTTGTTCCCCTTCCCAGGCCCTGGGAATAGTTCTGTGCTGGGACATGCACTCCTCAGCATGGAGGGATGAATGGGTCGATAGCACAGCCCTGGATCTCCAGGATGCTCCCAGCTGGGTTCAAAACACTCAGCTAATGGGCTCTCTCCCTGCCATCAGGGCTGGCTCCAGGGAAATCAGCTCCTCTGGCACCAGGCTCGGAGCTGGTGGCGGGTTCCTTGGGCACCTGTGAGCTGGGCTGGAAACTCCATGTGTCACCTCTTGGACCCCACCATGGCCAGTTTGGATGAGACCTACTCCCATGGCAGTGTGGTCCCTCCAGCAGACATGCATGCAGGGGTTAAAACCACCATGGCTAAGCCAACCTGGGGATGTTTCCTTTGGAGGCAGGTGGATGGTCAGTCCCTGAAGAGCTGCCACTTATCCATGTGGCCATTCCTACACATTCTCCCTGCAGCCTTTCCTGCCCAAGTCCCTTCTGCTGCAATGAGGATTTAAAGCCAGCTGGGTCCCACACAGGTGTGAGGTCGAGATGCTTGAGCAGAGCCCAGGAGCTGGATGGAGCACATGCTTTGGTGCTGGGGGGCAGCCCACGATGCCAGGAGCTGTGGGACTGGCCCCAGCACACAGAGCCAGCCCGTGGGACCACCAGCAGAACTTGGCTGCCCTGGGACACTGGCACGGTGCCTCTGGGCTACTGCTCCTTTAGGGACATGGCACCCACCTGTCCCTCCTCTGCCAGGGCTGCCACAAAGCTGCCACCGTACGCTCAGGACAAGCTGCTGGTGTGTGCCATGGGATGGAGGCTCTAGGTAGGGATAGAGGCTCTAGGTGTAGGTGGAGCCTCTAGACAGGAATGGAGGCTCTAGTTAGGGATGGAGGTTCTAGGGAGGGGTTGAGGCTCTAGACGGGAATGGAGACACGAGGTAGGGGTGGAGGCTGTAGAATCTCTTCAGCTACTTCTTGGGCAGCAACAGGTGACATGCTGGCAAAAATTCACGTGGTTGAACCTGTTTCTTAGACAAGCCAGGTATCCTTTTCCCTCATAGTGCGTGTCTGTCCATCTGTCTTCCCCAGGGAACAACCACAATATAGATAGTGTGATATACAGGTGGAACCCCAGGACAGGGTTGTTTGAAACTAACCAGACCATTCCTACCTCTGGAGCCTACGACTGGGAATTTTTCACCGTCGGACCGTATTCCTTCTTGGCTGTAGCTAACACATTCAATGGCACATCCACTAAGATCTACTCACACATCTACATCTGGCTCAGTGGGTCTTTCCAGCTCTTCCAGTCTATCCTGGTAAGGCTTGCCTATTGCTCCTCAGTCCCCCTCTGGGTTTAGGTGAGCCAGCATGTCTCATGGTCTCCCTCCCCACAGACATTTGGTGCTGCCGACTGGGAGGTTTTTCATATTGGGGACAGAGTCTTCCTGGCTGTTGCCAACAGCCACAGCTATGACAGTGGGATGCCAGCGCCCTCCAACTTCTATGCCATCAACTCCTCCATCTATGAGCTGAACATCACCGCTCAGATGTTTGTTAAATTCCAGGACCTTCTCACCTACAGGTACCTTTACTCGCAGTCAGGGTGCTCCTCAGTCCATGTCCTTCCCCTGAGCAGCCCAGAGGTCTCATAGAGTCATAGAATGGTTTGGGGTGGAAGGGACCTTAAAGATCATCTCATTCCAACCTCCTTGCCACAGGCAGGGACACTTCCACTAGATCCAGTTGCTCCAAGCTCTGTCCAACTTGTCCTTGGACCCTTGCAGGGATGGGGCAGCCACAGCTTCCCTGGGCAACCCGTGCCACAGCCTTTCCTCTTTCAGTTTAAAACTGCACTCGCTTGTCTCCAGGAGGGTTCCTGCAGGTTTTCACACTGCCAGGGACTGAGACTGGTGGAGAGGGTGATGGGTGACAGCTCCTTGGCACCAAATCCCAGTGGGAGCTGGGAGAAGGCCCTGGATTTGAGAACGAGGCTGGATTTCTTTCAGGAGCAACCTGGGAAGAGCAGGGTTTTCTGTGTGTCATCAGGGTGGCAGAGATTGGAGTGGGGTGGGCTCAGCCCCATGGACACACAGCCCCTTCTTCAGCTGGCCACACAGGGGCCACCTCACCTGCCCCTCTGCTTTCTTCATGCCCAGTGCCCTGGACTGGGAGTTCTTCTCGGTGGGAGACGACTCTTTTCTGGTGGTAGCAAACTCCTTCGATGGCTTCACCTTCTCCGTTAACAGCATTATCTACAGGTACTGCAGAGGGCAGGGCTGGGGAGCTTGGGCGTTGTTCCCAGCAGGAACGACCCTGCATGGGTGTAACCTGGTGCGTCTGCCCAGGGAGGAGGGATAGGACTGCTCCCTGCTTTCGGGCAGGAACGAGGAGCCCCAGTGAAGGACATCCCACCCCGAAACAGGGGGGAAGTGGGAGATGCCAGCCCCAGGGCTCAGCTTTCCTGCCCCTCCCAGGTGTCCTGGGAGCTAACTGCCCTTCCCGTGCAGGTGGCAAGGCTACGAAGGCTTCGTGGCAGCCCATCACCTCCCCACCGTCGGCTGCAGGGACTGGGAGGTTTTCCACACCGCCGAGGGCTCCTACCTGCTCTACTCCAGCGCCAAGGAGCCGCTCTCCAAGGTGCTCAAGCTGAAAACCACCTGAGGTGGCTGAGACATGCTCAGCTCATCGCCAGGACGGGGGCGAGCTGGGCATCCAGGTGAAGATGGACCGCAGAGCCCAGGAACGGCTGCAGCGTCAGCAGTGGCTGTGCACTCTGCAGGAAGGGGAGGAGGAGGAGGAGGAGGAGGAGGGAGCTCCAGGGCTCCCTGCAGCCTTGTCTGGGGGCTGGCAAAGGGGCTGAGACCCTGCTTTGGTGCTGTTTCTCCTGGGAAAGCTCTCCCACCATGCTTCAGAGCCATGTCCTACACAAGGTTCCTGGCACCCAGGTGCTTCCCAGGGCTCACTGGGACCTGACACTTGGCAGTCTCCAGCTAGGAGGGACCCAGAGGTGCCAGTGGCTGTGGCCAGAGGTTGCACAAAGCCAGGGAAGGAAGAGACTGAGCAGAGCATGAGCTGGCAGGGTGGGTGCATGGCAGAGGGGAGTAAACATGTGAGAAACTGCGGAAAAAGGTCGGTCCAGGCTTGGCTTTGGCTGCCCAGTGCCTGGTGCTGCGATGCTGCTGAGGACCATCTGGTTTGACATTGCAGCCACTCTTGGTGTCACCTTTGGTGGCATCCCCACCCCTAGACACTGCTGCGGGTGCCTTCCCCCCCTGTTGCTCTGCTGTGGCTGGTTTGGGTTGTCCTTGACATGTCACGTGTGTGTTGTACAAGCCCGTCAGTGTGTACAAGGACCAGTGCTGGTCCCTGCACACCTTTGCCTGGGGTTAGCGACTCCTGAGAAAACCTGCTATGCATTTGGACAAATCCAGCTACCACGGGCACGGGAAAGATCCAAAACTGCGCCAGGTGAAACTGTGGCCTCTTTTCTTTTCCTCGCCTTTGCTTGGGGACTCTTTTGCTTAACCAGAGCTCTAATAAACTGTGTGCACCCAGCCTTCATCCCATGTGAGTACCCAAACTGCTCTGCCCATGGCAGAGGCATCCCTTCACCCAACAAGTCACCCCCGGATGAGGTGGAGCCATGTCCATGTCCATGAGGATGAGGTGGCCCTGAGCACAGCAGTGTGCCGGGTTGAGGCTGCCCCTCTGTTCCCCCCCAACCCAGGACCCTCTGCCTCACCTGACTGTCCCAGAGCATCACTCAGTCTTCCCCAGGCCCAGGTTTCCTGCTGGAGCTGGGCCACCCACCCTGGAGCTGCGGAGCCCTCAGGATGTGCCAACCCTGCAAGAAGGACTGAGGAGTCACAGCTTGAGCTGCCCCAGGGTACAGACCTGGGAGAGGCTCTGCATCCCTTCCTCCTCCCCCTGTTCATTGCAGCTGCACCTGGCTCTGCCAGGAAGGACCATTTCTCGCTTGTGAGATGAGGGAAAATTTGATTTGCTTCCATCACGCCAAGCCACCAGCAGCAGCTCAAATTCAGCTCTGAGAAAGGGAAAGATGAGGCAAGATGTACCAGATGCATTTGGGCAGCTGGTCCCTGCTTGAGCCAGGCTGGGCTGAGGGTGGAAGGGATGGCACCTAATGGAAGTCATGCTGGTACATTGAATTTAGGCTGGTCTGCTTTGGGAGAGATTGAAATAGGACAAGATCAACCCCCCCGAGCACCACCCTCTGCCCCAGACACCCAGCTCTCAGCGTAGCACAAACCCTGAGGCTTTTCCTGTGCGCGGGGCTTTATTGAGGAGCCAAAGGTTTGGGAGATCCCCCCCCCAGGTTGCTGGAGGCAGGCAGAGGCTGCTGAGATGCCACATGGAGCGTTGGGGATAATGTCCTGCTTTCCACAGGGCTTGGAGCCAGGATGGGGTGACCCCACTGCAGTGACCCTCGGCACCCCAGTGACCTCCTGGCCCCACAAACCCCCACCCCCATCTCTTCCCACCAGGTGCTTGACCTGTGCAAACTACGAGCGTGTGGCTGGGGCTGCATTCCCTGCGAGCCCAGCTCTGGCAGGGAAAAAGGGTCTGGCTGGGTGTATTCACCCCCAGGAACATGGTCTCTGTGGACAGGTCTGCGTGAGGTGTCCCCAGCATCCCTCCCCCGTGTCCTTTGCTCACGCTCGGTCCAGTGTTGCTGGGGAGGGGCGGTCGGTGGCACTTGTGTGCAGGATTGGAGCAAGCACTGGGGGAATCCCACCAACAAGCTTTGAAGCCCACAAGTCGGCCGCTGGCTCCCTGCAAAGAAGCTGTGAGCTGGCACCCCAACCCCGCACTACAGGGCAGTGCTGGTGGTCTCTGCGTGGTCCTGGGTGCTCGGCAGTGACCTCAGGTAATCCACGTGCTTGCAGGCGTCCTCCTGGTTGTGCCGGACGTAGCAGATCACGTAGACGATGACCATGGCGAACCAGCCGAACATGGTGATGAACATGGCCACGTCCGTGGTCCTCTGGCGCACGCTGCAGAAGTTGACGCCGGCATCCAGGACCTGGAGCAGCGGCTTGCCCACGTACTCCTCCCGTGGGGCCGTGTGGCAGGTGATGTCCTGGACAGAGTCAGGGTCCAGTCGTGCCTCCCACAGCACCTCCTGCAAGGCGCACTCGCAGTGCCAGGGGTTGTTGGCCAGCCGGAGCTTGGCATTGAGTGCCAGCAAGGCCTCCTTGGGAATGCTGCGGATGCGGTTGCTGGAGAGGTCAAGGGTCCGCAGCCCTGCTGCCACCCCTTTGAAAGCCGCCCTGTCGATCTTCTCAATGGCGTTCCTGGAGAGATCGAGTTCCTCCAGGTGGGAGAGGTGCCTGAAGGCATTGCTGGGGATCCTGGTGATGCTGTTGGCATCCAGCTTGAGGAACACCGCGTCTCTGGGGATGTCCTTGGGGATCTCCTCCAGGTGCCGGGAGCTGCAGAGGACGGCCTTTGCCCCTGCCCGCTCCGTGCACTGGCAGCTGGGGGGGCAGGAGCTGCCCCAGGGGACGCAGAGCAGAAGGCAGAAGAAAGCCTGGGCCACGCTGGCGGCCGGTGTGGTGGTGGTGAAGGTCATCTTGCAGCCGGGCAGCTCAGCGTGGCTGCCGGCAACTCCCCGGGGGCGGCAGCAGCTCCTGGGCAGCAGGGCGGCCCCTCGGCGCTCCTGCAAAGCCTCTCCCATCGCTGGAGGGAAGCGGTGGGTGGAGGGGATATGACACGGCATTATTTCCTGGAACATTGTGTAAGGCTCATGTGTGATGTGCCCTGGCAAAGGGGTGGGAGGCTGGGCTCAGGAGCTTGGAAAACAAGGGTGGAGTGACACTGGCTACCATCTTGTCCAGAACAGCTTAATTTGGCCTAAGTTTAATTATACACAGAGATGCAGAGAATGAAACCCCTGCCCCCTGCCCCTATCTCTGCAGAGACCACCCAGGTAGACAAAGGGTGCTGCAGGAAGGAGGTGTGGAGGCAGGTCCAGCCTGGGAGCCTCTGCCCCATCCTGCTGCCAGTTTCCAGGGGCAATGTGATGCAGAAGCAGCAGTAAATTCCTATCTTACCAACACTGAGTGTTTAAAAAAATGATGAGTCAGACTGCACGGATCATCAGACTGACTTAATCACCACTGGGGTTTTAAATAACGAAATCTGGAGCTCTTTTGCTTTCCCTCCCCTTCTGGTCCATGAGCTGGTAACAGTCACATTTCCAAGGGTTTTGCCAAAGAAGGGTTTGGAGATGAGTTTGCTTTTTAAAGTAAACAAAGAGTAAGGTTTGATAGCCTAACTCTGGGGGCTGGAGGTGAAGAGAGGAGCTGCTACCACAGTAAAGGGGGTGATGTGGAAACCCCAAGGGACACCCTGGTGCTGTCAGGGGCAAGGCAAGAGTTGAAGCAGGTGGGACACCTTTCCTCTGCCTCTGGTGCTGCTCACACCTCTCCTGCTGCCTTGGCCAGCCTGGGGGGAAGAAATCTCCATGGAAAGAAGGGTGAGAGACCAAGGGAGCCTTTCACTTGGGAATTAAATGGCCCATGGTGATGTCATTAGGGGCACTGAGTTGTTGTCCCCCCTGGTAGCAGCATCCTTCTGCTAATGGCATTCCCCTGGGAACAGCAGCATCCCTCAGGTGTGAGCATCCTCGGGGTACCACAGGAGGATGCTCACACCCGAGGAATGCTCATACCCGAGGGATGTTCATACTGGGTGGATGCTGCCCATATTTTAGCCCGTGGCCCTGCCCAGGGCTGGGGCACTGTGGGCTCTGCCAGAGGAGATGAAGTTCTGCTTCCCGGGAATTCCTCTTGGCCCTACGAAAGGTACCGGGCTCCGCCAGCTCCGTCTCTCCGGGGGAATGAGGGCGAGTTATGCGATGCCGGTCCTCACCGCCTGGAAGGGCTCAGAGGGGCTCTGAGGAGTAGCAGCCTCCCGGACCCCAGGGGTGTGCGGGGGCGATGCCCCGACCCGCTCTCCTGCCCCGCCCCGAGCCGGGACCCCGGCGGGCGGCACGGACCGCCCTCCGCCACCCCCCGCCGCCCCGAAGCCCCAGGGGTCCCTTACCGGCTCCTCCGGAGGCGGGCTCCGGATCGCGGTCAGTGCCAATGCGGGTGCGGTGCGGTGAGGGTGCCGTGCCTGCGGTGCCGGTGCGGTGCGGGTGCGTGCCGGTGCCGGTGCCGGTGCCGCTGCGGTGCGCGGCGGCTCGGCCGCGGATTCGTGTCGCTCGGGCCGCCCACCTGTTGCTGCGGCCGCTCCCAAGGAGCCCCGGGCCGGGCGGTCCCGCCGCGGCGGCCACCGGGCGGTGCGGAGGTGTGCGGAGTGGGGGGGCGGTGCGGGGGAGACGAGGGGAGTGGGACCTGGGGGCCAGGGCGGTGGAACAGCCAGGCAGCATCCCCACGGGGCTGCAGGAGAGTGGCCGCGTGGAGCACCCCTGTACGGAAAATTAAGTGCTGCTAATGAGGTTTCGGCAGTTTTCCGGAGGCTGCCGTCCAGACTGCGGGTCTGGAAGCTTGATCAGCTGCTGTAAGGGGCGATCGATCGCCCCTTCCCTCCCCGGCCATGCCTCCAGGCTGGACCTCCCTGCACCCGTGTGGGCTGTCAGCAGATGGTCTCCTGACCTCTCAGCAATGGGAGACCAGGAGCAGATATCAAACAGTCCACGAGAAATGGGAGAAGGTGCCGTGCCAACACCTCGGAGCACATCTCCCATATCGACTCCAAAGAGGTCAAATCATCTCAAACACCCATGTCTAGTAGAAGGTGTTCCTGCCCATGGCAGGGGGTTGGAAAGAGATGGTCTTTAAGGTCCCTCCCAACCCAAAGCACTCTGTGATTCAGCCATCATTGGGGGTGAGTCAACAAGCAAAGTGAGTTTGTGCAACAAGACTGGGCTGAGAACATTCAAACTGGGCTCATCCTGGAAGTGTGCTCCAAGCATGGCCTTCAGGAATGGCCCCTGTTGAAACAGCATAAGAGACCACCAGCCTGTAGTTATTTAATACATGGTTTATTGAGCTGGGTTGAATACATTGCCAACATGAGCCCCCTCTCCTCGCCAAGCCCCAGTGTGTCACTGGTGAAACTGCCTTTGTGCTGTGGTGGCCACCAGTGTGGGATGAATAGCCCAGGCTGGTCAGTGTCTGATCCATCAGGAGAGGGTGGGGGAACTGAAATCCCACCCTGAGCAGTCCCAAGCATAACCTGCTACTGTGGGGCTCCTCTGGGTGACCAAAAAATGTCTTCACTGTGCCTAGTTCTCCCCATGGCGGGTAACAGAAAATGTGAGTGAAAGATCCCTTAAAAGCAGGGATATCTGGGATTGACACACTCCTGTCCCCTCTCCTGTCCCTTCCTGCTCAAGGGACCATAGAGCACGGATCACCTGGTCCCAGCAAGCTTTCCATCCACGTGCACCAGGGGGTGGGGACAGGCAGGTGACATTTAGCTGGTGCCTTGGCTCAGACAGAGGGAGGGAGTTCAGCGACAAGCCGAGCTCAGCATACACACACAGGATTACATATCAGTGTGGGGCATGGCAGGTGGGCCAGTGCAGAGCTATGAAACCATAGATATATAAGCAAGAGCTGCTCACACGTTTGGAAGTGCTGGGTCACAGCTCAGGACCATGTTGTTGGGTCTGAGACAACCAAAGATATGGAGACAGCTGCCACAGGGGGGACTCCAAGCCTTCTCCAGAGCAATCCTTTGGGATCTGTGGCATGGGGGCTGCCAGGGCTCAGAGCAGGAGCAGGGAGCAGAGATGGATATCCCTGTGGAGTAGCTGGGGCTGGTGAGCCCTCAGTGTCCACCCCGAAGCCAAGAGCAGGTTGGAGCTGAGGGAGGGATCACCTTGCAGGAACAGCCCTGTGGCTCTGCATGGCCCAAGCTCTGGGCTAGTGCTGTGGGCTAATGTGGAAGCACCAAGACACAAGCTGGGGCTGAGCTTGGTCGCTCAGGTGACTGGGATGCACTGTCTAGGCAGCCCCTGCCCCCAAGGAGGAGACACTTTTCCTCCCAGAGACCTGCAATGTACATTCACAGCAGCACCCAAAGTACCTCATCTCCAGCAGCTTCCACGGTCTCACAGGTGAACTGGGGTGGAGCTGCAGGTCCCAGCCAGAACCTGCTCTGGGGCAGCAGGAGCCCTGGCCTGTGCTTGAGGCCTCAGTAGTAAGCACCAAGGAGGGTTGAGACCTTGTGTAGGAGCTCCTTGTGGTTGGCATGCAGGGGGATCCTCTTATCCAGCACCTGCCAGCGGATGCACAGCTCCGGGTCGCAACCCTGAAGGAACTGGAAGGGGACAGACATCGTAGATGTGCTGCTGGTGAGGGGCCATGCCAGCCACACTCAGCAGCACTTCTAGTCCCCAACCTCCTGCCCTTTCTTTTTGGGGCACACATTGGGGTGGCACCCCATGTTCATCCCCATGTTATTCCCCCACTCTGTGCAGCTGGAGAACCCCACTCCTGCTGAGAGGTGGGTCAGGGAGCCACGGGGTGACAGCCCCGTACCGAATTCAGCCGCTTCATCTCCACGTCGTTCTGGTTGTCGAAGTGGACACTGACAGCGACCGTCTCCACCCAGGCATTGTCCGTGTTGCGGGGGTCATCCAGGTACCCCTTGTGTACCTGTG
This sequence comes from Manacus vitellinus, assembly GCF_001715985.3. Taxonomy (NCBI): domain Eukaryota; kingdom Metazoa; phylum Chordata; class Aves; order Passeriformes; family Pipridae; genus Manacus; species Manacus vitellinus. Next base: position 2,866,734 of record NW_021940687.1, read on the forward strand.
CTCAGTGACAGAGTTGCCACGTCAGCAGAGCCCCCACCACATCTCTGAGGGCACCAGAGGCCCTGGGGGTGGTGGGGTATTGCCCTGCAGCTCCTCTGCCCCACTGGAGACCAGCACCCCATTTCCACTGCAACCGGAGCCACGGAGAGCGACTGCAGCAGGCACAGACACTGGAGTGGGCAGCCACCCCCCCCGCTCTCTGGGCTGCTCCAGACCCCCACACATGCATTACTGCATGTCTCCACCTCCTCCAGCCATTCCTCCCTGGTGGGAGCAGTGGCCACCAGTGGCCCCTGTACCCTGGGATGCCCATGTGGCCCTGTGACACCATGAATGGACACATGTCTCTGTACTGTGGAGATGTCCCCATGTGCCTCTACTGCCTGGGGTGATGCCTGCATGCCCCCATCCCAGTGGGACACTCACGTCACCCAACACCACTGGGATACCCGTGTGCCCCCCACCTCAGTGCCTTGTTTCAGCAAGTTCTGGAACTGGGGCCAGAACTCCCGGCGGAGGATCCACTTGAGCTTCAGTGGCAGTGTCTCCCCCGGCTCCAGTGACCCCTGTGCCAAAGGAGATGTCAGCCATATGGCCTGTCATCAGCACAGCCCAGCCTCCCTCCCTGCCACCAGCTTGGCCATCAGGCAGTTGCCAGCCACCACTGCAGATGATGCCACAAGCTCTCGTGGTGCCTCCTTTCCTCCCTCTCCCGCCTGAAGCCCTCAGCTCTGCCCAGGCAGATGTCTGAATGTGCCTGGTGCAATGTCTGTGAAAGGATGCTTTGCCAATGGCTTAACATGCTCCCAATGAAGGACATGTGAGAACTGAAGCTGTGGAGGAGGAGGAGGAGGGAGAGGCAGGAGACAGGGGCTCAGGTGTGTGGGTGTTTGTAATGGGACCATTGCTCACCCAGCAGCCCTGGCATGCAGATGCTCTGCAGGAGGGTCAGAGGTACCTCCTCAGCCAAGGCCACAACATGTACCTGTCATTCCCCCTTTTCTGTGGGACATCCATCCATCCATCCATCCATCCATCCATCCATCCATCCATCCATCCATCCACTGCTCCCATCTCCCATCTCCATCTTCTGCACCAGCTGTTTTCCCCCAGGTCTTACCCCAGGCAGAGCCCAGACGTCTGACAGTGGGTACTGGGCTACCAGCACTTCCAGCATCTTCTTCAGACTCTTCCTTATAATGGACCCATCCAAATTCCTCCTCCAGCTGTGAGAGAGGTCCCTGTCATGCTGCAGCTGCACTTGGCTCCCCTCCTCCCAGCAGTGGTCGTATTGGCAGAACTGGGTTTGGCCAGGTCCCAGTCTCTCCAAGGTGCTTCCATGCCCCCTTTTCCATCCCACATGCCCAGCCCCATGCTGGAGCAGGACACCTTCATGTCCCCACACACTCACCGGGTCACGACAGGGTGCAGGGCATGGTTGGGCCCAAAGCAGTGCAGCCTCCCACGGCCTCGCAGCCCCGTCCTGCCCATGGGGTTCCTGTCAGAGTGAGAGTGAGGGGGTTGGGACGGTGCCACAATCCCTCTGTGCACCCCTATAGCACTTCCCTACCACTGCACCCCACCTCTTTTGGGGTGCTGTGGTGGTTTTTTGGGGATGAGCCCTGAGCATGATGCATGCCATTATCCCTGCCATAGGAAAGCGGGATGGGCTCAGGTGCCCCTGGACTCTGTCTCCTGGTGCTTGCCTCCCAGCCCAGCTCCCAGCTCCCTGTGGTGGCTGCACTCACAGTGGCAGCCCGTCCTGCACGGTGTAGAGCCCGTGGAAGCTCTGCCGGTCGATCAGCCCATCCATGGTGTTGTAGTTGATCTTCAGGAGAGACTCCAAGGAGCTGGGGGTGGGAGGCAGCCCGGTAGGGAGGGCTGGCTGTGCCACCCAGGGAAGGGGTAGAGGAGTGGGGAGCCGTGGGGGAACACTCACAGGCTGAAGGGGTCCTGCACAGCCATGTCTTTGTGGTCAGCCGAGTAGGCAGGGGGGTCATAGAGCGGGAAGTCCACCTGCAGAGCATGTGGCTGTGTCAGGACTCCCTTGCATCTCTGCTCTGGTGGCAGGCAGGGACTGGGATGTCCAGGGACACCTTATGCCCCAGTGTATTGCTCTGCACAGCTTCTAGCATCACTGCCCTGGCTCTGCTGGGGGCTGAGCTCAGGGTCTCGGCTGATGGGATCATGCCCCCATGGAAGTCAGTGCTGGATCCTGTCCCTGACCCTGAGCCAGCCCTGCTTCAGGAAGTGCAGAGGCAGGTGATTGTACCCTCTGTCTCCAGTCAAGCATCCCCAGGCATCCCTACCACTGCAGATCCCAGCAGCAACTATGCCCTTGTCTCTGGGAGAACCTCAGTGCAGCTGCTCCAGGAAGACACTTGTCTCAGGGCTTGGAAGAACAGCAGCTCCCAAGTGCAATGATGGGTCTATTCCTCCTCCCACCACTGCCAGGGTCTGCCCCACACCCCCTCCTCCCAGCCCCACTGCCCAGGGTCACAGATCTTACCTCCCAGGGCACCTTCTCATCTGGCACAGGGAAGCGGAGGGTGTGAGAGCCTGGGTACAGGAGGTTTCGGGCAAGCACATGGTACGGGGGCTGTCTCTCCTCAGCTTTCCCCTCCAGGTCAGCCTCCTTGAAGTCCAAGGCTCTAGAGGAGCCTGTGAGACAGACACAGACAGCAGGGTCCCACAAAGCAGGACACTGAGTCCAGTACTGCGGACCAGGGCTCTGCCAAGGGGGCTGGCTGGGTCTCTCCACGGGGATGCTGACATCCCCTGGGGACCTGGACCCTGGCTTCCCTTCCAACAGGTCCTGGAGGAAACCTCAGGGAGGGCTGAAATGGCCACAGGAAGGGATGGATGGCCTCATGGAGCCACCAAAGCTCCCAAGACCAAAGGAATCTCTGCCTTGATGTTGAACAGAGAGGTGCAAGGGCCTGCTCAGCCCTGGTCTGGGGCCCTGGGCTTCCCTGGTGCTGCTGAGGTTGAGCTGTGCTCCACTTACCCACGGCTGGCAGGTCCTCCCCTGAGCTGAAGCCATTGCCCCGCAGTGCCTGCATCATCCACCTCAGGGCCTGGGCACTCTGGTGCACCTGTGGGGGACAGCAGAGGGTCACCCCCCGGGTCCCCCTACCCCTGAGTAGTGCAGGATCCAGCCCTGGCAGGTGGCACTGCTGCCCTTGGCACTGGCTGCCAGTCCCCATGGGCAGCAGCGATCCTGGCTGTGTCCTGATGTTTGCCTTGGAAAACCACCTCCAGGGAAACATTTTTACAAAGCATGTGGAAATGGAAGTGGAAACAGGAGGTGCCAGGGCTGCGTCAGCTCCCTGGCCACCCCACTGCTTGTGTGGGGTGTGGGATGGCTTCACAGAGTCCCCATCTCCCAGAGGTCTGGAGGGTCCTCTTAGGCCAAGGAGAAGAGCTGGGTCAGCTCTAACTCTTTGGTGACCAGTGGAGGCAGTGGCTCATCCCACCACTTCCCACTTCGGAGTCAAACAGAACATTCCTCAAAAACCTTTTCCACTTGGATGCTAATGGCAATGAAACTCAAACTGTCTGAAGGGGTATTGATTCAGGCAGATTTTGTGCTCTGTTCAGTTGACTCGGCCCCTGGAAAATATTACCTTTCTTGGGTAGTTGCTCTGTTTTTGCCTCACCTGGTCTTCCAGAGAGCCCAGTCTCTGCTCCACCACCCCCGTCCTCTTCACCCGGTCCAAGTCCAGCAGCTCTGCCAGTACATCAACCCTGGAGGGACAGTGCAGATCACAACCCCCTCAGCAGCCACTCCTGCACTGATCCCAACTGCTCCCTGCTCAGGGCGCCAAAGGATGGAAGGAACTCTCTGTCTCAGGAGTGACAGTACCTCTGTGCAATGTCCCGGATCATCTGCTCTGTGTTCTGTTTCTCCTGGCACTGCTGGTGCTGCAGGTAGTTCTCCTTCAAGAACATCTCCCATGAGAGGAGGGCAGCTTCCTCGTTCTTCTCCAGCTTCTCCTCTGCCGGAAGAAGGGGATGGCAGTGCTGTCAGATCTCGGGGCATCTCAAACCCCAGGACCACAGCCCAGGTGCCCAGCCTCGTGCCCTGAGGCTGGTCCTCACTGAGGACCAGGGAGGGAGAGGGAGAGGGAGAGGAGAGGGAGGCTGGTCCTCACTGAGTTTGTGGTGCGTGGCCGGCCGGCGGAGCAGCCCACGGCGGACCAGGAGCTGCAGGTGGTTGAGCAGGATGAGGGGCGGGGGCGCGGGCGGGCGGCCGTGGTACTCCTCAATCAGGTCGTGCCGCTGGAACTTCCAGATCTGGTCCGTGTGCTCCTGGACCTGCTGGAAGGTGTAGCTGGGGCAGAGCCCAGGTGTCAGCCGTGCCAGGGGGGTGAGGGGGCACATCATGTCTGAATGGTGTCCCAGCTCCTACCCATCTCCCTGATCAGCCCTGACCCACAACTGCTGCTTCCATCACATCTATAACCCCCCAAGAGGGATCCCGCTACTTCCACCAGACCTCTAACCCCTCAGACTCACTTGAACATGGCAATAAGGAGATTGAGGAGGAGGATGTTGGTGAAGAGCAGGTACAGGCACAGCAAGATGACCGTCAGCCACTCTGGGAAGATGGGCTCCTTGTTGTCCGCGTTTGTCTCTGGGCACTTGGGCTTGTAGGGGTCGGTCCCGTTGGGGCTGCACTGGTCGATGTTGAAGTTGACCCCTGTGGGAGGGCACAACATGACTCTGTGGCGACCAAGCCTCAGGGTGTCCCAGGGAGCACCAGGCAGGGATTTGACCTCCATCTGCCACATCCCAGGTGCTCTGCTCACTGCCACCTGTTGGGAATTCCATGGGCCAACATGGCATGATTTTGGTACATTGGCCTTGTCACAGCCACCCTGCTCGTGCCATGTGCTGTCACAGGCTGGAGTCCCTTACCATCGATGTAGGAAGGAATCTGCCCAAAGATGGTCAGGTAAGAGTGGTAAACCACGCCACGGAAAAGCCACTCCACACGCTCCTCGTTGTGGATCAGGATAGCCTGCTTGGCCACCCCAAAGGACACCACCCACACTGCCAGCAGGAAGAGGAAGAAGAAGACATCCTTCATCTGCAAAGACAGCAGAGGGGAAGGATAACTGTGTCCTGGAGCAAACTCCTATCCAGGAGGGGATAACAGGGGTGGCACATCCGGCTGCTCTAGCAGGATGGTCCAGCATCACCCTGGCAGGGTTGAAGGGGAGCTCTCACCATGCGCTTCACTATTATGATCTTGGGCCCCAGCGTTTTACTGACTGTGAAAATGTGCATCAGGCGCAGGCAGAAAATGATGAAAGCCAAGGACAGGATGATACGCCCGGGATATAATGTCGATGGGATCAGCCTGGGCACAGAAGAGAAGGAAGGAAACACCTCAGTGCCACCAATGAGTCATATAGAATCATTTAGGTTGGAATTACTGTGAGGGTGGGGAGGCCCTGGCACAGGTTGCCCAGAGAAGCTGTGGCTGCCCCATCCCTGGAAATGTTCAAGGCCAGGTCGAACAGGGCTTGGAGCAACCTGGACTAGTGGAAGGTGTCCCTGCTGTGGCAGGGGGTTGGAACAAGATGAGCTCTAAGGCCTCTTCCAACTCAAACCACTCTGTGATTCCATGATTCTATGAAAATACTATCAAGCTCTGCAGCTTACCTGCAAGTCAGCCCTGCGATAAAGACTAGGATGGCGCAGATATCCAACTTATTCCAGAAGTCCTTGATGTACAGGGAAGCCATTTTCACAAGCCCAAGCCCATCTGGATCATACAGCAGCTGTTGGGAAGAGAAGAGGAGTTGGGTGTAAGATACTCATGTGCCTCACGGAGGGGAGGGATCACAGAGATCAGCTGGCCATCACTGGACACTCTCGCTGACCCAAAGGTAACCTAAGCCTATGGCCTTTTCTATACAGGCATGGAAGGAGCATGGGGACACCTGGGACATGGGGGTCTTCAGGCTGGAGGAGAAAGGCACTGAGGCATTGAAGCAAAAACTGAAGAAACCTCGAATATCAAGCAAAGCGTGGAGATGCTGCGGGGAATTCACCCAAGGAAGGAGGTGAGTCCTCCATCTCCTGACATTCCCCAAACCCCCATGTTCTTCTGCACGTGCACATGGCTAGGTCAGGTGCAGCCAAGGAGGTTCTCCAGCCTCAGAGATGGGGGGATCTGGTGGTTCCATGTGCTGGGGGGACCTCTCCGAATGGATGGTGACGTGAGAAGCAGCACGGGAACGTGAGCTGCTCAGGACGTCCCAGGAGCCCCCAGAGGGGTGTCTCTCCTCCTCTGCCACCCCCCAGCCCTGGCTCTGCCTGCCCCGCACCTGGCGGGTCTCCTCGCACACCAGGGAGAAGAGCCAGAAGTAGATGAGGTATTCCCGCCAGGACGGCGTCGGCTGGAAGTCAACCATCAGGACATAGGCGAAGAGCAGGAGGAAGGTGAAGTAAGAGAGGATGTTCATGAGGAAGATGACGACGGGCGCTGTGAAGAAGGCTCGGAGGCGTGTCAGGCAGCCCATGGGCTGCAGCCTCTTCTCCCTGCTGGGAGCAGGGGGGGTGTGGGCTCAGCTGCCCGGCGAGATTCCACGGCAGCTTCCTCCAGCCAGCCACAGGGTGAGGCTGGAGGAAATCCCTGTCTCCGTGCATGTGTGCCCCAGGAGCCAGAAGTACCTGAAGGTGATGAGGTTGGTGTAGAGCAGGGGGAAGAACAGCATGCATGTGATCACCCGCCAAAGCCCGTTGTCCACACACAGCTTCCCCCACCAGACCTTGGTGAGAAAGGCCTGTGAGGAGGGAGGAAGAGGAGTGTTGGTTACAGGGGATGAAGGGCAGAGCCCCACTGCTGCCTGCAGAGAACCCTGGATCTTGGGGACACTTGGACACGTCCCCTCCCAGCACAGCTGCTGGGAACCCACCTGGACACCCCCGTGGGACACAAAATTCATGTTCTTGGCCTCCAATGCCAGCTGCAGACAGGTTGTCTTCCCCCAGGCTTCAGAGACACGGGTGAGAAGCTTCTGGGCTCTCTCTTCATCCTTACGGTAGCAGTCTGTGAACACGCCTGCACGGGCAGGTACCAGGGAGATGAGGCTGAGTTCCGGGACAAGGCACCCACAGAGTCACCCTTTGCAGCAGGATCAGGACATTGCACCTCACAGTGGTACTCCCTGCGCTCCCACCACCACCTGGCAGAGCCCTTGGAGCATCATGACCTCGATTCTGATGACGGGACCCCCCCATCACCCCCAGACATCTCTTAGGCAATGCCTGCCAGCCCTATGGGGTGCCCTCCTGCTCACCAATCGCCTTGTGCTCGAACTGCTCAGCCAGGGCCAGCATGTCATCGGTGGTGTCTGTGTCCTCCTCCTCCTTGGCCAGCTCCTTCAGGATCTTGCTGCAGGCGAGTGCAGCTGCCATGCAGTCCTGGCTCTGAGACAGAAGAGGGTAAAGAGAGCGTGGACACTCTGTCTGTCAAGTTCCATCAGTCCTGCCAAGCCCTCCCCAACTCCCACGGGAGGGAAGGTGGGTGTCCCAAGCAGACTGGCACTCAGGATGGACAGCTTGCCGTGACAAAAGCTCAGCTGGGCTCCTCTCTGGGTAACCCACTGCCACAGGGAATACAGGGACAACCCTGCCCTCCTCATGGGATGCATTAGGTGATGGGATGGAGTGACTCCTCAGTATGCTCGCCATGCCACCAGCCACACTGCCTCTTGTCTTGGGGTGCTGTTTATGGGTGGAAGCCTTCTCCAACCCAGCTGCCGTGCCCCTGTGTGCTCAGCCCTCTCTCAGCCTGTGCAAGGACTAGCCCACTTTTGGCTCAGAGCATCCCCTCTTCCCATTTTGGCCAGGAAGGGAGGGATCTGGCCTCATGGTGTAGCTGGGGATGGACACCAAGTCCCCTGAGGCTGTCTTCCCTTTGGCTGAGGTCAGGCTTGGGACAGCTTGCCTGCTATCCCAAATCCCAGCAGGTGCCACTATTAGGGCTTGGGGCTGGAAGGTTTGGCCCCACCTGAGCCCCTCAGCCATGACCACCAGCTCTAGGTTGTGATACCTGGGCCCAGATGATTTCTGCCAGCTCCTTGCGGTTCTGGACCACAGCCCAGATGAGCAGGTCTCGGACAGGGTCCATGGTGAAGGTGACTCGGCCGGCAGAGCGCTTGTAGAGGGACCGGAGACTCGACCCCTGAACCTGCAAGGTGTGTGATGGTCAGACCTGTTCCCTCAGCACAGAGCCACCCAAACCCTGGGTACTGTGTCCACCACCCACGGAAGGGACTTTGCCTAGATAGAGGGGTGGCCAAGACTGGACTTATCTTGGAAATGCCGGGATCAGGTGGAGCTGTGCACCCACCCCACTGGGTCCTGCCCACCAGTCATGCAGCCACATGGTGCTGCAGGGGGAGGAGGGTGAGAGTTGCACCTGGAATGCAGGGCGGATGACTCGGGCAGGGCTTTAAGGGTTTTCCAGTAGGATTATTGAGCAGACAAAGAGGACAGAGACCCAGCTGCAACCTCCAGGACGGCTCCCTGAGCTGGTGCCCCCTCCCCACCGCAACCCTGCCATCAGGTAACCTGGAGATGCGTACGTTCAGCTTGATGTGCGGGACGGGGATGGAGAGCCGGGGCCGCTCCGTGTGCTTGGGCTTGGGGTACAGAGGCTGTGTGGAGCAGCCCAGCAGCTCCCGCAGCACCTGGGAGATGTGGTGCAGCTGGAGCCTTGGCATTTTGGAGCCGGCCGTGTGCTCTCTCTCCTCCAGCAGCACCTTCTGCAGCTTGCTGTGGAACAGGCAGGATGGTGCCAGGTTGTCATACAGGTAAACCAGGGTGTCCCAGGTGACAAAATCCTTGAGGCGCACTCCCTGCTCCAGGAACAACTTCACAAACTCTGGCTTGTTGGAAATCAGGGCAGCTGCCATCACGGGGTGGAGATCTGTGGGCTGGCAGGCCAGAGGCAGAGGTGAGAGGCTCCATGGTCTCAGAGCAGAACCCCACCAAGCTCCACACTCAGGGAAGATTTTATCCCTGAGTGCACAAGGAGTTTTCTGGATGTGAAAGAGCATCTGAGAAGTACTAGGACTCGTGGGACATCTCCAGAGACACACTGGTGGATTAGTACACTCGATTCTCTGGCAGTGGAGCCCTCTGCTCGCTTGGCTGCCAGGTGGAGGGATGGATAGAGCAGAGAACAGCTTTCCCAAGTTCATGAATATCACACAATCAACAGAATGACTTGGTTTGGAAGGGACCTTAAAGCCTATCTCATCCCACCCTCTGCCATGGGCAGGGACACCTTCCACTATCCCAGGTTGCTCCAAGCCCCATCCAGCCTGGCCTTGAATACTTCCAGGGATGGGGCATATACCCCCAGATATTTCATTTTTTGATTCCTAGTTCCCTCCAGCTCTTCCCAGTCCCATCAAAGGTACATGACCTGGGGGAACCCAAACTGGTGACCAAAATTGGAAAATCCCTTCCAAGTCCCACAGATCCATCAGAAAGGATGGATAAACCTGTTCAGCTTTGACCTCTGCTTGGGAGCACTTTTGAAAAACAGGAGATATTAAGAGCCCTTGGCAATGCAGTGGGAGCTCTAAAACTCTCCCCAAGCACAGCTGAGGTGAGAAGTGTCCTCCATATCTACAGCTGTTAAGCCTGACCAGACAAGCATCACAGATACTGCCTTACTTTCCAGTCATGGTCATCTGTGAAGATCTCACTCCGGGCAATGTCCACCCTGTTCCAGGCCACAGCTAACTTCAGCTGGTGATCCCAGTTCTCACGACCAAAGTGGTCCTGGTTTCGGGATGCTGCATGCAAAGTGCATATGTTAGAACAGAGGATCAACCTTGGAGGTGTGGCCCTTTGTTATAAACATCTCTTCCCAATCAGCTCAGCATCACAAGGTTTGGGGACCACTTTGGTGATCCTGTAAGTCAGGCAGCTGCAGGAGGTGACTTGACCCCCAACCTGTTCACCTTGCCCCATCCTCCTAAGCAGCCCCTCACCCCTCACCTTTGAAGAGGGCCTGGAGGATGGCCACATCCACATCCTGCTGGCCATATTTGCCCTCTCTGAAGATGGTCAGGAGCTGCCGGCTCCGCACTATGTCTTGGATCTACAGGAAGAGCCATGGGCAAGATATCAGCAGCAGCATCTCCTCCCTGCTGCTTCCCACAGCTCCCTGCCCTGTGCAGGGCAATTCCTCACTCCACTCGGGTTGCCTGCAGAACCCCTGTGCTGTGGCCCACAGCCTGGCTGTGGTTGATCCCAAACACTCCCTCTCTGCCCAAAGGGAGCAGACAGCAGAGGAGCAGAGCTCGAGGCCACGGGGTGCTCACCCCATGAGCTTTAATTTCCTGCTGGGAGCCTTTCTGCTCATGGGCTAGGGCCCCTGGGGACCCCTTTGGTCTCCACAAGCTCAGAGGAGCCTGCAAGGGGCTCACCTTCTTGGTCCACTCCACCAGCTTGCCCTCAGTGAAGAGCTCATAGGTGTCATGGAAGAGCACACTCAGCTTCTGCTGGACCAAGGCGATGGTTATCTTGGACACGGGCAGGTTGGCCACCTGTGCGATGACATCGGCCACACGGCCAGACCCTTCCACGATCACACAGGGCGTCCCATTGGTGATGGCGTTGTAGATGGTCTGCAACAGGGTGGGGAGGCTGGTCCTGATCCCACCCAGGCACCATCAGACCCTTTCTGCTGCTCCCAACACTCCTGTCAGGGTGGCACCGCGCTCGCTCCGACACCGAGACCAGCCCCCCGGGAAGGAGCTGCCCCCACCACCTGCCCCATCCTCAGCTCGGCAGCAGCAGTTCCTTACATCGAGAGTCCCGGGGCCTCCTTCCAGAACCACACACACGATGGGGATCTTGATGGCAACACCTGCAGGGAAGCAAAATCCAGGGTCACCTCCCCATAGGGCAGATCCCCCTCATGTGGTCCCCTCTGAGTGGTGGGTTGGGAAAGGCAAAGTGAGAGCATTGTCCCTGACATGTCAGGCTTCAGGAGAGGAAGGGAAAAATCATAGCAGGTGCTTGTCTGGCACGTCAGATCAGACACGTGGTGTCTGATTTTTGGGGGTGTCCTGTACAGGGCCAGGAGTTGGACTCAATGATCCTTATGGATCCCTTCCAACTCAGGATATTCTTTAATTCCATGATTCATGCTTGCTGATGTATGTGTGTGCATGTGTTAGAACAGAAAATCATCTGCACAGCAAGAAGATGCCACCTGGAAAGCTCCTTGGAAGCCTGGCCCTTTGGGAGAAATGACTTTCCCTGATCAGCTCAGCAACACAAGGTTTGGGGACATCTTTGGTGACCCCATAAGTCAATCAGCTGGTAGAGAAAGGGTCTTTGATCTATGTCACTGAGGAAGCAGGTTCTACATTTATCATGGCAATCCTCTCAGGTTGCTTGCCCAGATCTTCCAGGGATGCCACAGCCACTCACTGGAGCCCAGGATGGACACTCTCACCAGGGAATGGCCCATCCCTACCTCAGGCCGGGCTGTGTGTCACTGTTACCTCCTTTCACCTTGGTCTGCTCCGAAATGAACTTCTCCAGCTTGGTCCTCAGGGGGATTTCCACCCCGTACCTCCCATGGGTCCCATCATCCACCAGGATGAAGTGGGAGTGGTTGCTGTCCAGGCACGACAAGCTGCCTTGGTTCTCCTCATCCAGCACGTACTCAGCAGGAAAGCCACCCTGTAAGGTGCAGGAGGAGACACTCTGGGAGAAGCCTGGCACAGGAGCACCTGATAGCCAAAGTAACCAGCATGTGGGGCCAGCATGTGGAGACAGTCTGGCCAAACAGCCGTCCCCTGCCCCCCTACCCAGCGCTCACATCAGCCTTGCCCCACAAACCCTCACACCCACAAGCAAATATCAGCCCATGACCCTGGAAGTGTCCAAGGCCAGGTTGGATGGGGCTTGAAGCACCCTGGTCTAGTGGAAGGTGTCCCTGCCTGTGGCATCCTTGGAACTGGATGATCTCTAAGGGGCTTTCAAACCCAAACCACTCTGTGACTGTGATTCTATGACCTGGTGCACTCCTTCTGGTGCAGCTGGGTTGTACTGGGACTGGCAGCCACAGTGACATCTAGAAGCAGCTGTTCCCACCACAACTGTTGGCAGGACTTCCCCGGCAGCCGAGGTGTAGGCAAAGCAATCCCCCCTTTGGCTCTGCCCGGCTCACCATGGGGCAGACGAGGCTCTCCCGGTTGTACACGGTCCCCCACGTGGCAATGCCAATGGTGACAATCTCGCCCTCCTTGTGGCTGCAGCTCAGGATGAAGTCTCTCACTGCCTCTCCCACCTGTTTCATCACACCAGCATGGGACCCCCCTGTAATGATCCAGGCTCCTGGGGGTCACAGAAGGTCATGGAAAGGGAGAGGTTCTGCTCACAGCAATCTCCAAGCATCCCCCTTATTCCTGCAGGTCCTCAGGGATGCTCCATCCCTGCCCTGGCAGCACAGGACATGCCTTCTTCAGCACCTCTCTCAGTCCAGCTCCCTCTGAGCTTGCCTGCAGTGACTGAGCAGGAACAACATCCTTGGTGGAGGTGGTCCAGGCAGGGACCTACAGGTCTCCTGGACCAGCTCAGCTTCTCTGGAACAGCCCAACTCAGGGAACCTGGTGTGGCCAGGTGACATGTCTCTCACCCACTACCATCACAGGGAGACCCTCTGCATCCAGACAACCTTTAAAGGTCCCTTCCAACCCAAACTATTCTATGATTCCATGATTTGATGATTCTGTGATCTCTTACCTGTTGTCTGGGCCACCTTGACTAGCCCTTGCCGGAAGATGTTCTTCAGCCTTGGCTTCATGATGAAGTTTTTGGCTCCCCCGGTGACTGAGATGAGCAGGTTGGGTGCATCAAGGCCCCAGTGCTGTGTCATGAGGTGGTAGATGACCCGTGGAGGGGTGTCTGAGGAGACACGCACATACTGCAAAAAAAAGGGAGCATATACATATTTTGGGTATAAACAATGGGGTCAGGGTAACAGGCCACCTCCACCACAATCCCTCCCTTCCCACCAAAGAGCATGAGGCTTCCCAACACCATTTCCCAGCATAGTCATGTTGCTGCTGCTCCAGGTCTTTGTCCATGACCCTGTTCCCATTAGCTTCCCTGTGAACAAACATTCCCAAGACAAACCTAAGGACAAGGACAGGGAACAGCCACTCCTTTAATCACAGGTCTCACAGTGTGAAGAGCAGCCTTGTGGTTTCAGAAATGGACTAAGACTGAGAGGGAAGAGGGTTCCTGTCCCATCCCCCTCCTCTGCTTGGGTCAGCGTTGCCCTTGGGGCAATCTCACCCTTTTCTAATATTCTCTCACTCAGGAGGGAAATACTCCCACGCCATCCACCATGGCAAGGCCCAAACACTGGCTCCCCCTGCACCACAGGTGGGACAAACCAGTCACCTTCCCTGTCTTCTGCCCCAGGCCCGTGAAGCGGATATCACCGAAGGCATCCGTCGGCATTTCCTGGATGTGCCTGCTGGGGTCCCATTCCTTCCCCAGGAAGATGGGAGGCTTGGCACCATCGTCCAGGTGCTGTTCCCTGAGGTAGCCACACTCACACACGATCCTCCTGAAACACACACCAACTTTGTCGAGAACAGCTGAAACTCGAAAGGCCCAAGGCCAGCCCTCCTGTTCTCCTTAGGAACACCGTGGGTACCCACACCTCCCACCCAGCCCCTCCTCCAGCTCAGAATTTGTGCAGAAACAAAGGTGTTGTTTGGGGGGAAACTTAGGAAAAAAAGAATAGATATTTCCACCTGTAGAGATTTAGCACACAAATATTTAGGATTGAAGTGACTGCCTGCAAAAGCATTGGAAAGGGTTAGGGTGTCTGGGACACAGAATCTCAGCCATGTGGTGACACACAGCAGGGTGAAGAACCAGTTAAAAAGGGATTTGGGAATCCCTGTGATAGAAAGGTGGGATTTTCTGGTGCTGTAGCTTTGTCTCCAACACCTGCTTCTGCTCTCCTGGCAGGGGAGGGGAAGGAGGGACTGCCTGACTTACCCAGAATCTGATGTCTGGGAGCTTTCCACAAAGTAGGTGCACTCCTTCTTCCGGATGTTTTCAGGAATCCAGGAGATGAGATTTTCCTGAGGGAGCAGGAAAAGCAGCAAGGGGTCAGGGTTCCTGGAAAGGGCCAGAAGTTGTGCCAGGGGCCAGACACCCAGGTGGTGGGAGCACATCTGGGTGCTTCTTTGGATATGAAGGATGAAAGCTCCACCGCTGTCTGCAAGGACAAAGCCACGTGTACCCCCAGGAGAGGGGATATGAGTGCTGAGCATGTACCTCAGATATCTGGGGGTTTTCTGTCTGTCCCTAAAACTAATCTGATCCGTTATTAATGCTCCTGTTAATGAGCACTCATTATGCCCATGTGTGTGCCCAACCACCCCCTCTTCAGGAGGTTCCTGAACTTGCCTTTTCATTGCTGCCAGTGGGGAAATGTGCCTTCCGCCTGCTCTTCGAGACACTGCTACTGCTCTGCTGCAGGTTGGGGACCACCTCAAAGTCACTCATCTTCCTGGGGTGTGTGGCAGGGTCATCTCCTCTCTCAGGGCACACCTTGTTCAGCTCGGAGGGGAGCACCTTGGCGCACCGGCCACGCACGGACATGGCTCCTGTGTCTTGTGCTTCTCAGCCTCCTCTCTCCTGTTCCTAGGCTGGGAGGTCCTGAACATCCCCATCCTGAGCGCAGCAGAAGAGAATCAGAGAATCAGGCAGTGGTTTGGGTTGGAAGGGTCATTAAAGCTCATCTTGTTCCACCCTCACCTGCCATGGGCAGGGACACCTTCCGCTAGACCAGGTTGCTCCAAGTGCCATCCAAAGGGGCCTTCAAAGTAGGATACCCATGGACTGAAAGCACCAAGGAGCTTTATCCATCATTCCCTGGGTGGAGACTGTTCCCTGGGAAACCTGCCATCCCCTCACCACGATCCTGACACAGGGGCCACATGGGTGGTGAACCAGTCTTGGTGTGCACCATGTTGCCCTGGGGTGTCCACAAATTGCCCCCACCACCTTCAGCCTGCCAGCCTGCAGCTCTCCTTGCCTGCTCTCTGCTGCAGGCAGCTGGGATATTTCTGGCAGCAGGGAGAGCAGGAACTAGGTCTCTTGTGTGAGCAGCCCGAGTGTGGCCCTGCATGGAAAACCTGTATAGACACATGCTGGCTGCAGAGACCAGGTGCTCCTCTGTGCAGGGTCCAGTGTCCCCTGCAAAGGTGCCCCAAGAGCCCTGAGGTGCACACTGGCTCCCTGCATGGTGGGGGCTGCAAAACTCCTGAGCCCCCACTGAACACTCATAGCCCCCTTTGCTGAGATGGGAGAGCTGCTGGAGCAAAGGGGGATGGTGTCCCCCGAAGGGGCATGGTGTCCTCTCAGGGGAGCTGGGATTAGGTAACAGAGGAAGCATCAAGCTCAGGTGATGCTCTGGCCAAGCTGTGGGGTTTAAGGAGGATTTTGGCTGCCTTTCTACAAGCCAAACTCTGAATCACACCCAAGGGTGGGGAGTCCTTGTGGGAACAAGGAGTGGTGAAGAAAAATCATGAAGCAGCAAGGGAAAGCCCTTTTACCAGCCTCCCCCTTGGGATCTACACAGCCCCACTGACCTTGGGAGGCAAATTTTGGCAGACTGGCTTTCTGCATCAGCACAACCCGCAGCTGATCTGATTTCTTGAGAAAGAGTTGTCAAAATAAGGTCAAATGCACCCTTAATTCTTGCCTGTGGCCCCCCAAGGCAAGCAGGGTGATGGGGGCTTGGGGCATGGACAGAGGCAGCTCATAAGCCCATGCAGGAAGGGCTCCCACCCTGAGTCCTCCATGGGCACCTCGGGAGAGACAACTGGGCTTCACACCTGGAATACACGTCCTTAGGAGCTCAGGGACAAGGGCAGAGTCTCTCCCGCAGCACACGCTGCCTGCCGCCCCAGCTTGGGGGATCAGGTCACCCCTCGGCCGCACAGGGTGGTCTCAGCACCCATCGGGACGGGGTGCAAAGCCGAACAACTGCATGGGGACCTGCCCATCGCCCTCCCCTCCGCCGGCACACGGAGCGGCTGCCCGTACCTTCCCCGCAGCATCCTCCGGCCGCATCACCGGCTCCTCCGCTCCGCTCCTGCCACAGGGATTCAGCCTCTCGTCCCTCTCCTCCGGCGAGTCATTTTGCCACTGGAGACACAGGTGACGAGCGGAGAATAGGGCAGAGCTGCCTGCAGGGAGGAGGAGGTGGCAGGCGGCTGGCAGCTTCCCAGCAAATCAGGCTGCGGAAGCGATCCCTGCCGAGGAGCTGCAGCGCCCAGGCAAGCCCCGAGTTTGCTGGAGAGGCTGAGTCACGCTCCCCACTCCCCGCAGTCCCGCTGCCGTCAGCTCCACGCGGGGCGAGACGCTCCATCCCGACCCTCCCTCTGGTCCCAGGGGCTGCTGGGACCCCAGCACATGGATGCTGCCGGAAAGGAGCGGCGGCGCTGATGGAGGCTCGGGTGCGTTGCAGGCTCGGCAAGTGTGACGAAAAATCCCTTCCCTAACTGTCAAACAGCCTTTATATTACAGAAGTGTATTAACTTTATGTATGTGTGCGCATATATATATATACACACACACTATATACATTAATGATCCACTGCAATGTAATGAGGCAGTGAATTTTACTGGAGACTTTGGTATTGTTCGTGCTGAGGTAAAACAAATGAAAGGACAGCCCAGCCCTGGAGAGGAGAATTTTGCTTCTGCAAAGCTCAACACAGTCCCCAAGGGATGAAGAACATCCCTGGGACACCCAGGGTGCTGCAGGATCCCACCCCTCCGGCAGGGCTCTGAGACCCTCCCAGCATCGTTCGGTGTCACAGGTCAGTCACTGCAGCCAGGGGGACTCAGGGATACCTGGATCGACAGATAAGCAGCAGAATACTGCAGAAACAGAGCAGCTTTGCCAAGTTTTACTGTGATTGGAGATTTGGTAGTGTGGGTGTTAGTGCTCAGTCAAGTCGTGTTGTACCTGAGCGTTTGATGGGTGTGAGAACCCCATGTAAAACCACATTTGGGTGCCCTGATTTGGCTGGGACATCTCGGGCCCAAGAAGAAATATTTACCCTTCTAATTCCATCCTTTGCACCCCAGCCTGATGCCTTGGTCAGCACAGGCCAGGCATGAACTTTTATTGAGGAACCTCATGTGACACCACAGGTGACAAAAGCCTTTTGGCTGGTGCTTCCCATCTCCCCATTCCAGATGCTCTCCTCCTCCCATTACTCTCTGTGCCCTAAATGAATCCAGTCTCCAATGGATTTACAGCCACTTAACTTGCATTTGCCACAAGATTCACTTAACAAAGCCAGCATCCATCTTCCTTGGGAAATGTGCTAAGCAGCAAAGCCGGGTCAGGCCAGCATCCAAGGCAGTGGATGCTACAGCAGTGAAGAAAAGGAGGCTCAGAGGGGACCTTCTCATTCTCCACAACTCCCTAACAAGAGCATGGAGCCAGGTGGGGGTTGGGCTCTTCTCCCAGGGAACAAGGGACAGGATGAGATGAAACGGCCTCAAGTTGTGCCAGAGGAGGTTTAAGCTGGATATTAGGGAAAATTTCTTCACTGAAAGGCTTGTCAAGCATTGTAACAGGCTGCCCAGGGCAGTGGTGGAATCCCCATCCTTGGATGTATTCAAAAAAACATGTGGATGTGGCACTTGAGCACATGGTTTAGTGGTGAACGTGGTAGTGGTGCTGGGTTGATGATCTTAGAGGGCTTTTCCAACCTTAATGATTCCATGATTCTGTGATTTTATGATGGTAAAACATCATGGGGCAGTGCTGGGAGACAGCTGGGAAGAGAGATGCTGCTGGATCTAAAATGGAGATCCACATCCTTCAGGTGTGGGGTGAAGCCCTGTGCCCCTTCAGGCTGCAGTGGGCTCAGCTGGGACGAGGCATTAAACCAACAAGCAGGATCCAAATGCAAAGGCAATGCTGCAGTCACCTCCTTTAGCACACTTTCCAGCCCAAGGATGTGAGTGTGCACAGACCATCCATGCTGGTTGCCCTAAACAAGAGCAAACAGCTGAGCTGCTTTGTTGGGAGAACAGATGCCACTAATAAGGCAGTAAATAAATCCATGTGCAACACTTTACAGTTTGGTTGTAATTACCTCCAAGCTGCCAAAAGAGCCGACGCCAGAGCTGCACACTAATGACACATTAATGGGAATGCTCATCCGCTCTCTGCTGGCTGGTTCTCCAGAGACCAGGGCTTTTATTTCATTTCTGCACATGCCAAAACCACCATGGTCCAGTGAGACTTGCCTGGAGCCAGCACTGGGGTGGTTCCCACTGCTCCTCCTAAAAGCCTAGCTAAAAACCAGCAAGGCTGAGAGCAATTCCCAGCAAGTTAATATCCATTTGTGACAGTGGGAGGATGGAAGTGGGAATAGGGAGGACTCTGTCTGCCCTCTGAGGCTGTGCCTGCACACATGTCCTGTGCCCCAGGTCACATTCAATTTGTGAACCAGAATGCTTTTTCCTGCCAAAGAGCAGCAAACCTGCTGGTGCTGGGGAGGCTCCGCTGGGATCAGCCCCTCACTCCAGGTCTCTCTCAGCTGTTACCCAGCTCGGGCTCAGTCCTCCCAGAAGCCATCGTGGTGCTGTCTTGGCTGTGGGTGCTGGAGGCTGTCCTGTGTTCCAAAGGAGGAACCTTGCAGCTGAGCATGGAGGATGCCTCTCTCCTCAGGTGGGAAGGCATTCCAGTGAACTGGCAAGGGAGGACATGTCCCCTGGTCTGCCAGGAGAAGGGGGTCTCTCCTGCCTCTTCCCCCAACACCCCAAAGATATTGTTTGTGCCTCTCTCTCTGAGGAGTTCCCATGAAGAATGCCTCCTTCCAAGGGATCCATTAGAGGTAGCCTGGGACCTCCAGAGAGGGCTGCTCGGAGGGAGCTGCTGGGAAATACTAAAAACTCACCTCCTGCTTGCCAGTGTTTTCCCACCTGCTCCTCCACGAGATTTCCATCTGTGCATCCACCTCCAGGGAAGAAGGCACCGAGGCCATGCTCTCCCTGAGCAGCCTCACCCGATGCTCGGCTGCCCTGGCTGGGGCAGGAACAGCCCCCAGTGCTCTCAACACCTAAGTCTGAAGCCTATCCCAGGGAAGGACTGACTGCCAAGGCGGTAGGGAAGGATGGGAAGCAGCTCAGCCCCAACACTGGGAGCTCCCCCAGCAACCGAGTCTGCCGGAGGGATGGGAGCAGGGTGGCAGGACAGGCCTGGAACCCTTCAGGACACATGGCCACGGCACAGCTCTTGGAGATGGCCCCAAGAAGGGAGGGGCTGTGGGTTTTTTCAGAGGAGACCCCCTAAATATGAGGCCCAGCCTGGCTGGGGCCACTTCTCCCACAGGCAGTGCAGGCAGGTGCCCTTTGGCCAGGGCTGTGCCAGCCTGGAGAGCCTCCCCAGGGATCGCAGCCCTCCACAGCACAGGGGTGTGCAGGGCCAGGAGAGGAGAGGAGGATCTGCCCCAAGCCTCCATCTCGGCCTGTTTTTTCACCGTGGCCCTCAGAAAAGCACACACCAGCCCCTTTGGGATCCGCTCTAGTAATCTCAGGGGATTTTCCCTTTAACTTTCCCTTCCCCTTCCCCTTTCATCTTCCTCTTCTGGACTGTATCCCCATGGAGATGGGCAAAGCAACCCAGAACTACCAGGAATGACCCTCTCCTCCAGTTCCATCATCTACATTCCTCCCCCTCTACTGGTTCTTCAGCCATATCCCACCCTCTCCCACGGCCGCATCCTTCCCTCTCCCACAGCTCCCACTCCCCCAG
Organism: Manacus vitellinus; assembly: GCF_001715985.3. Lineage (NCBI taxonomy): Eukaryota > Metazoa > Chordata > Aves > Passeriformes > Pipridae > Manacus > Manacus vitellinus. The sequence continues at coordinate 2,886,592 of NW_021940687.1, forward strand.
TGCTACAGCAACAAGCAAAGGAGCAGAAGAAACCAGCTGAGGCTCAGGTAGGAATACTGAGGGGTTTTAATTCACGGGGCCCACAGAGGCTCCGGTTCAAAGGGGATGAAGGGGAGGCGGCGCACGTAGTCCCCCGAGGCCAGCTCTTCCTCCCGCACCCTGTGCAGCCGCTCTTCCAATTCCCTCCGCACACGGTGCGGGGGCACGGGGGGACTCTGCTCCCTATCCCCGTCGGAGAATCGCCGGCGACGGCGACCTCCAGGACCCCGCGGCTGCTGCTGCTGCTGCTGCTCCTCCTGCCGCGCTGCCGCTCCTGCCGCCAGCGCAGCACGAAGGATGGAGGTGGCGCCGGCGGCGTTTGCCCAGCTCCCTTCCAGGGTGGTCCCTGCTGCTGGTGGGCTTGTGCCAGTGTCACACTCCTAAACTGGCTGGGGTTGGCATGGACCTGGCCCAAGTCCCTTTTGAAGAATCGCTACTGTAGACCAGTAGTGGTGCGAGTCCTTTGCCTCCCTCACTGCTGAGGGACTCGATGACAGATTTCATTAAAGTCTAAGGCTGCCTTGGAATTTGAGACTTGGAAAGAGTTGCTGAGATTGATCCCTACTGCTGGCTGCTTCTCTTCTCTCTGCTGGCTCACAGTTATCCCCGAAGGTCTTGTGATATTATGCACTGAAGCTCAGTAAGGTTTGGCCCTGGCCTCCAGCACTGCACCAACTCCCTTCAAACTGCTGGACTGCACCACTGGGATCAGGGCCTGTGACAGTTTCCTCTGTCCCACAGCAAGAAGGTGCTCCCTCCCAATAATTAAGTCAAGTTTCATTGGACAGGCTCTCAAGTTCTCAGAGTCTGTCCCTGCAGTGCAAATCCATTCCCGAACTTTCTGCTCTTCCAGTGTTAGCCAGGTCGTCCAGGAGTTTGGATCTCTAATGCAACACCTACTAAGGAATAAGCAGCACAAAGCCCTCTGTAAGCACTGCCAAGCAGCAGGAGGCACACACCCCCCTGCAATCACACCAAAGACACAGCCATAAAAATAAAAGCTTTTTATTTATTTTTTTTTTTATATACCATTACAGAAAGATCTGAATAACATTCTCAACAGGACGGGCAGCTCCGGGGCCCAGGGGATGAGTGCAGGCAGCAGGCTCCAGGGTCTGCCCTACTGTGCTCCCGAGCTGCTGCTGCTCCTTGCCCAAGGAGACCCAGCACTCCCAGCATCAGGGTGTCACCTTCTTGTAGGTAATGTGGAGGTGCTGAGTCATGGGCTGCGTAGTGGTTGCCATTGAGACAGTTTGTTCGAGTTTCCCATCAGAATTGAGCCTGAATTTTCTGGTAATCTAAATGGGGGAGGGAAGAAAAGAAATAAGGAAATCAAGCAAACAGCATCCATGGGTAAATCCCTTACCTGTGCTTTCTACCTTCCCTTTGCCATCCTCGTGCCTGCTGTCAAGGATATCCTCACTACAGCAGGCGAGTAAACAAGGAGTAGTCTCTCCTAAAGCAAGCAGCCTTCTCCACAATACCAGCTCCAAGCCCATCATCCATGGAGCAAGGCAAGGTCCTGGCACTACAGCTGACATCACCTCAGTACAGACAGGCATCTGTCCTCCACATCCCTCCACCAGAAGAGTGGCTCCCTGCTGGCAGCTCAGGGAGATGGATGAGCCATCATTCACCAAGGCAGCCTTCCAAACCCCTTGGGCTCTCTGCAGGTCCCCACACCGTGCCAGGGTAAGGCAGGACACGACTACATGAGGAGATTGGAGCCTCGGCCTGCACCTGCAGCCAGGTTGAGGTTCAGCCCTGGGCAAGAGGGAATAGCACTGCCATCTGCCAGGAGGGCTCCACGGGTGACATCATCCTCATCTCTGCACCTAGGCAGGCTGTGAGCCCACTTGTGCTGCACCAACCCTTGAGAGAGGCAATTTGGGGTTGCCCTGTGGAGCTGGACCACTTGGGACCTGTGCCAGCAGATGCCTGAAGCATCCAGTGTTCAGCACAGGTTGTAGGGCTGCTCTGAGCTGTTGTCAAAATAAAGGAGAGAAGTGGGACCACCCTTTTGAACCTCAGGTGCTGTTTCAGAAGGATGAGGGTGTCACTCCAGCCACCTGGCCCAGCAGGAGAACAGCCACAGCACCGTGTGGGTGACGCCAGGGCACGGCAGCTGCAAGCACAACTCTTCCACAGTCATTTCAGCCAGCCCCATTTAGAAATTCCTAACGTCCAGAGGTTTTTCCAAACTCATTCATTGCCTTGAAGTCACTCAAGGGCACATCCATAAGCTATTGCCAGTCTTTCTGCTCCATACTCTCTGTTCACAGATCCACTCGTATGCCCACAGTGGGCCCTTAGCTCCCATATCCAACATGTCCTCCTCCTGGAATCAGAGCTATGCAGGGGTGCAGAGGACACGTCATTGTTCCAACATCCACAGGGGCAACAACAGCAGGAACACACACATGATGCTTGGATTCCTATTTGCTGCTCTGATGAGGCTCTCTTTGTAATGCACCAGTGTTCTTCAAATTCCCTAAGCAGGAAAAAGTGCTTAAAAGGATACAAAAGTCACTCATCTTTAACATGGGGGACCCACATGCCTTGGGGGGACTCTGCTGATCTCCATCACCTTTCACAGGTGACAGGGCAGCTCTGCAGGTGCCTCACCTGGTGCCCTCAGTGCCCACATAAGGCCAGGACTGTTCTGACCTTTACAAGTGCTTGAAAACCTGCTGGTTCTCCACGTGCTCGTCACAAACCGAGTGACTCAGCGTGAGGGTCTCCCTTACTCCTTGTATTTCTCCCTTTAAACATAAACCCCTGACTGAGTCTGGGTCTGGACCTGGGTCTGGACTGCACACCCAGGCTCCACCAGGAGCTTGGAAAGCAAGGGGATCCTCTCAGAACCTCGTGACTCAATGGGAGGGTCTCCCTTACACTTTGTGTCTTCAGTCTCTGTGTAAAACATTCCAAATTGATTCAAATCCACTTTTCCTTTGGATGTTTCACCCATGAGTAAGTAATAGAGGGAACCCTGCCACATCAAATTTTAAGTTGTGCTTTCAGAAATTTGTATTAAACCTGCTTTGATAAGCCCTTTGATGGTGACTCTTCAAGCAACCTACACCACTCATAACACAGCCTGGCCCAGGGAAAGGGTCTTCCTGCCTCCATGACAGCTCAGCTGAGCCACAGCCAAGCCAAATCACTTTTCAGCAGGAATGTAATACAGTGAAGTTTTCTCAAAGTGAGCAACTAAAGTATCAGCACACGTGCCCCTCTCACAACACCTGTGGCATCTTTGCTTCCATGGGCAATTTATGCTATTCTTGGTGAAGGAGAAAAGGTGTTGGGAGTTGGTTACTCTCTCATTCTACATTCTCCTTCACCAGCAAGGCCTCTCAGATACTCACTGGGACCAGTCCCTGGGCCTGAGCTGCCCTCAGGTGCCAGATGAGCATGGACCTCCAGCTCCAGAGGTTCCCTCTTCCAGCCAAAGCCAGCCTTGGAGCCCTCAACTAGGAAGACATCTGCTGGCTTTCTGTGCTTCTCCCCCTCCTCCTGCCAGACCATCAGCTCACATTTCAGGCAGTGACTCAGAGAGGACAGTCCCTTTTGTTTAAATGTCTGCAATTAAGAGCTCTGCTCCCTTGCTGATATCCATAGTATCTAATGGCTTTAGTTTTGCTACAGAAAGGAGGCAACACAGCTGTTCCTGGGAAAGGGGAAACCCAGCAACTGAAAATATGCATCTAAAGGCAGGGGAGTTAGGACTTTCCAAAGTTAGGACACTGTGTAGGCACATGAAATTTTTGTCTACATCTGCACAAACTTGTGCTCTCTGTTGTCTATGGGTAAGTTTTGTGGCACATAAAAACCAGATTGTGAGAGCTTGTTCAGCCTCACTGTCTCTCTCAGCTGCTGGTCAGCCACGACAACTTCAGATGTGACACTGAGACCTCAGGATGCCACACTGCCCCCAGCAGTGCCACTGCATCACAGCTGGCTGTACCCCTTCCAGCTGTGTCAACAACCCCCTGCTACACACTCAAAACAAGTCAAAACCCAAAAATACACACTCAAAACAAGTCAAAACCCAAAAATACACACTCAAAACAAGTCAAAACCCAAAAAAAGACCCTAAAAGCAACTAACCAAGGCTGGAGCTGATAGGAAATGTCAGCCCTGCCCTGCAGCCACAGATGGGAAAAGAGCCCAGAGCAAGGTGTGAATGTCTTGAAAAGCAAGTTAGCAAGACCTTAGGTGTTCCTAAAATATCCTGATGAGGCCCAATACTGACTGTACCTAATACGTGCACCCTCATCCTGCAATCAATCCAGAAAAACAGCATTAAGAACTAACCTCACTGCCACAGAAGGGTATTTAGACAAGACTTTCCTATTCTCTTCCCTAAGGACCTGCTACTGGCCCCTGCTGGAGACAGGATTCTGGGTTGGCTGGTCTGATCCAGCTCGTCAGTTCTTATCTTAATGATCCCTCTGGGTCTCATAATGTACAAAATACCTTCTGAAGGCTGTTACAGAAAGGATAAGCCAGGATGCCATGCAGTATTTCCAAGAACTCCTGATGGCATTCTGTAATTAAAGCATGCTAATTAACCTATCCTGTCAACTAGACTCCTCCTGGGGTGAGCAATGCTACGGGAATTGTTCACTGTGTGTGCACTCACCTGCTCTACGTGGGGCTTCTTGGCAAAGGAGATCCTGGCTATGGAGTGAGAAGCTATAGAGAGCTCTTGTCCATTCACCTCCCCTTCCTCCACCTCCACCAGACCTAGGTTGAAGCAAGGGCATACACATTATTAGGCTACAAAGGTTATTTAACTATGTCACAATTATTACTGTGGCCTTTCAGCACTTAAAAGGGGCTTATAAAAAAGAAGGAGGATTTCTGTGATTCTGTGACTTTTTACACAGGCAGATGGGGATAGGACAAGGAGAACAGTTTTAATCTGAAAGAGGAGAGATTTAGATGGGATATTGGGAAGGAATTCTTCCTTGTGAGGGTGGTGAGGCCCTGGTTCAGGCTGCCCAGAGAAGCTGTGGCTGCCCCATCCCTGGAATGTCCAAGGCCAGGTTGGAAGGGGCTTGGAGCAATCTGGGATAGTGGAAGGTGTCCCTGCCCATGGCAGGGGATGAACTTTAATGTCCCTTCCAACCCAAACCATTCCATGATCTATTAGGGTACATAACATACCATCACTCTCCCTGTAGAATGGTTTTATTTGCCCAAGTATTATTGACAACTGCAAATCCACACGCTGTGAGACAGGGAATGCTGCTCAGAGAAATCCAGCCAGCCTTACTCACACCATGTGGGATGAGTACCACACGGCAACTGGCACTTTTCCCTTAGCATCTGCCATTTTAGATGCAAATTTAAGCACCAACTGGGGTTTAACACTTTCACTTATAACACTTGAGATGTGGTTCTCTCTAGTTCAGTCCCTGCCAGGTGTGTAACGAGTACCAAGGTGCTCCATCCACACCGTGAGAGCCTTCCTGGTTGAGACCTGCGGGTCCAGCACCCAAGAGCAGCGATGCCCAAGGGGAAAGTTAATTAAATAAAACTGTGAGAGGTGCAACAACTTTCTGAGAAAGTGATGAAATGGCCCAGCGAGGTAAGGACTTCTTCTTTTCCCCAGCATGGGTATCAGGTGTGTACCTGTGTTCTGGGCACTGATGAAGGCCACCTTATTAGTGTCAGGCTTGAGGCGGATGAACCCACATTCCCGGTGCATGGGCTTCCTGGTGTCCAGGTGGAAGGCGTTGAACCTGAGGGGAAATCAGAGCACAAAAGCTGATGTGTTTCACATGAAAAGACACTGTTTGGCCTGGCTTCCTCTTATTTAACCATGTGAGTGCCTGCAGTATTCTTTGAAGGGTAAACAACTGACAACACTTCACAGCTGGGAGATGGAAACCTGGAAAAATGTGGTTACTTTACAGGCACAGCTATTTCTTAGAGCTGGAGTTAGTTATTTCAGCACAAGCTCTAGATTTTCCACAGCTCCTGGGTCTTTCTAAGAGCTAGCTCAGAAACCCCTCAGGAACTCAGACATTTCATATATGCTGAAGCCACACTCTGCCTCAAATACTTCCTTTTCTCCAATAAATATCTGGAATCACTGTATCATCTTTAGCTTTTACACCTGGCAAGTTGTCTTTTCTGTGTATTCCTTGCTGCAGGCAGCAACAGAACAGACATATTTCTCCCATCACCCCCTTCAAAAAGATAAATTCAGCTCAGATCCTTATTTATTCTTCAGGAGGCCTTAAAAACCGTAGGTTTGGTCACCCATCATGTGGGTGATTATATGTATCACATGTGTTTATCTATTATATTAGTTGGGGCCATTATTTATTAAAGCAGCACTGAGGGCTGAAAAGTCCAAAGCAAGTGTTCCCTATATGAAGTAACAATGGATCATACAGAGTCAAGATTCCTAAAAGACCAGCAGCACAAGGTGCAGCACATGGCACCCCTACACCCCACAGAAACCCACTGGCTTCAAAGAAGTGGAGACAAGGAAGAGGGAGCACAGCTAAAGGAAGAATTAGGAAGAGTCTGGCTGGCTTGCAGCTGCTTCTGGCTGTCCTCTGGGTACAAATACACAAATTACTCCCCCCATTTGGCTTTGCCTCTCAATAAAAGATGTCTCCTTTTAACCATGTGGCTACAGGAAGAGCCAGGAATGACTTTTGTCAGTGGTGCAGGGCTGCATCCCTGCTAAGGGCTGTCCGAGCATCCCAGCCTCTGTGCTCTACAGCCAGTGAAAACAGGTACCCTATGGAGCTCTCATGGTGGGAGAAACAAACTTAAATCAGGCTTTTTTCAGTGCTTGGAGTATTCAAGGGGTACTTGTATAAGTATCAGTCATGCAGCACTGCTCCAGGAGCCAGGAGCTCTGTCCTCCAAGCCTGTTGCCTGTTTTCCTGATGCATCCCAGAGCTCAACAGATCTAGGCTGTGTATCTTCTTGGCACAAAGAAAAGGACAAAAAAACCCAGGTGACTCAAATCAGTAACTGTTCACAAGCTGGAGAGGGAGGTGCAGCCAGAGCATGACTGTCAGAGCTTTGTTTCTTTTGGAAACTGGACTAAAACTGTCACAGGCTGAGCTGGCAGCTCTGTCACACTCGAGGAACACAGGGCATCTCTCACACAACACTTACATCTTGTAATTATTCTTTTCTTGGTTTTCAAAGCAACACATTTTCCAACTCACCCCTCCCAAACGAGCACCAGAGCAGCACTGAGCAGCAGCTAACATGTCACTTCTCTCTCTCCAGATTTCTTTTGATTTCTCTTGGAACAATCACTTGCAGCCAAAGCAGTTAAGCTACCTGCCTCCCATCCCATATGGTTTGACAAAGACTAATTCTTTTCAGATTTCTACACTGGTGAAGGCTGAGGACCACAGTTTGAAATGGACAGACCTGGCAGCCATGCCACAGCTCCCTCCCCTTGTTCTATCTGTAAGTGGGAGTCTCACAAAGAATGCCAAGTTTTCAAGGAAAATAAAAGTCAGACCATGTAGTCACATACCACGACATCATCTCATCTGGTAGGTGAAAATCTGTGTACTTTGCCATTGGAAAAGAAACACAAACATATCAAATCACACTGGAGCCATGCCTGCTGCACTCCAATAGCTGCTGCCAACACAGGCAAACCCTTGACTTACGAGAAGTTGAGCATGGGCTGCCCCACGTGAGAGATGTGCACTTCTTCCAGGTACTGGAAGGGCTTCATTGTAGGGAAGGTGCCATCTCCGGGCGGGTCCGAGAGCCAGGTGCCCAGCATCCAGGACAGGGGTTCCATCACAGGGTTCAGCTGGGGAGTCTCTGTGGAGGAAGAAAGAAAGAAGAAAGAAAACTCAGGGATCTGTGCTCTACAGCTGGCTGGAGGTGAACACAAAACACCTCAGAAACGCTGCAACAACACTTCTCTCCAGAGCAGCGCCACCTCCAAGGTGCAAGGGGAGATGGGGAACAATGAACAGTCATGGAAATTGGGTCTGTTTCCAAACCTGCTCCTAGCCTTACATAGAACAAGAGCACTCTTCCAGGTGGTCCATTTCTGACTCCTCTCAGTAGTCTGATCCGAAAGGAAAGCCCCCTCCCATCTACATGCAAGAAAGAAGATGACTGAAATCTCAGTGTAAAGAAAAATCACTAAATTGTAACAAATTCTCTAACGCTCTGAGCTGATCTTTCTCAGGCACTGAGTACACGCCTTCCCTGTTTTCAGAGACCAAGGAAGAGAGTCCTCACTTCAGAGGAAAATCAGGCTGTGTTCATTTTTAAGATCAAAACAGTGACCTGAACTTTACACAAAGAGACGGGCAGGGATCATTCAGAAGTTGTTCTGCTTAGGTTCTGGACTAAGTGAAACATTTTAAAAAGACTTGAGTGCCTGTAAGTTAAAGAAGAGAAAGACACTTCCCTTTGTCACTGCATTTATTAAGGAGCAACCAAAGTCTGTTTCACAGTTAAAGCTTCTTTAGGAGAGCTTTGATAAACAACAGTTTAGCACTTTGCTTTCAGGGGTGGTGACCTGAAAAAAATTAATCAGAGAAACGGAGACAGACAATTTAAAGCCACGTGAAAAGCAGAGCAGAACCATTACTAAGGTGTAAGTAGGGAAAGTGAGACAGCACCCCTGGGATCCTGACTCCCATACAAATGTGTGCCCACTACTCTAGGAGTAGTCTGTTATGCAGACAAATATGACTGAAGTATGCTTAAAGCATGTCCTCCTCCCCCTCACAGGATAAATGTTTCATCCTAGCAAGGTGGGAGTTCCAGGGGAGTGTTTTCCACACCCAGTGAGATCACCAAATACAAGAACAAGCTGCCTGTCTGGCTGGTCTGAAAGGCTGCAGGGAGAAATCGGGCCTAAAAAGGTGATGTTGTGGTCAAAATTTGCTTGATCAGTCTGAGTTTCACTGTGCTCTGTATAAAATATCAGGCTGAAAACACTGAGTAAGGAGGAAGAACAGACAGTCTGTACCTGGAATGCCAAAGGAGGAGGAATAGAAGCTTTCCTGGGTAAAAGAGATCACTTTTGGTACTCATTCTCCCACAGACAGGCAGGTTTGGAAAGCCAGCCTGCATGTCAGCAAGGTGCTGTTAATAACTCTGCTTTATCCTGAAGTATTTTGCAAAGTGAAGCGACATGACAAACATGAGAGCTCACCAGGAAATAGGTAATAAAAGTCTACAGCATCAGAGCCAGGCTCTGCAGAGCGCCCTTCCAGCCTGTGCATTCCCCACCAGCTCATCCAGGGGTTGGGAAGGGGTTCCCACACCCCACACAGCAGCATCAGTGTACCAGACAGTATTTCACTGTACTCATTTCTGCATTTCCAAGTGGAGAACACACAGTTCTGTGGGTAAGGAGCCTTCCACTCCCCCATCCGACTGGTGTTCGCCTTTCACTCCCTACTGCAGACACTGCATTTCTTTCCAGGCTTTTTGCAGGCCCCACTCCCACTGTGGAAGCAAAGAGCAAAGCTTTGGAAAGGCTGGAAGAGCCTGCAGCCTGGGCTGCTGCTGCCCTCTCCTGGGTCAGCATCCCAGGAGCAGGATGCTTTCTGTCACTACAGTGCTTTAATAGGGCACTTCTTTTCTTCTGCTTGCAGCACTTCAGGAAAAAGCAACAAAACAACACTGGAAAGGAATGGTTTTAGCCATTGCTACTCTTTATACTCCATTATAAACCAAGAGAAGCCAACTGACTGTTTCCAGCCCCCCCAGCTTGATCTCTGCCTTGCTGTGCAGCATCCAGCCTGTCTGGAGGTGCCTGACTGGGCAAGCTGGTCTCAGTTCCAAGGAGCTGGAATTCCAGCCAGCTGAAAAGTGGAGATGTAACTGTACATCCTAAGTCTATGGCACATGGGCAAGCAACATGGCCAAGAGACCATTCTTACTTTTCCAAACTACCTGGATGGCAGCAAAGCCAATGTGAGTTTTTTAGTTCTCATGTCACTGAAAAGTGCCAAGAGCAGCAGAAGTGCTGGTGGGAATAAGGAACAGAGACTCATTGAAGTGTAGAGGAATAGACATCCTGATCTCACTCCATGCAGTGCTCTTCTTACCTTCAGTGTTGCTCTCTGACTGGTGGACTAAGTCCATTTGCCTCCCTGGCAGCCTTCTGTCAGAGGGCTGGGCTGGGAGAATGGAAAAGCAAGAGTGGAGCCAGACAGGAGAGAGTCTGATTGAGTCCATAAAAAAAAAAAAAAAGTAGTCATTTGAAATTTGCTTTTTATGTCATGTTGGAGCAGGTAAATGCAAGACTATTGTAGCAACAAAAAGTTCTTTGCTGAGCTGCTTTGTTTCGAACAACAGGTTTAAAGATGCAGTCCCTGTCAAGAGAAACTTCTCTGACCCTGATGAAGGAGCCTGTATGTCCCAAGGATCTAAATCCTGGCACATCACTTTTACAAACAACCTGCTAATGTGGCTTAAAAAGTAAGCATGTGGTGATATCGAGAACACCAACCATGTCTGAGAATCTGCACCCTGGTCACCCTTGTGCATGCTTAAAGCTTCACACTCAGATGGGGTCCTCTTAATGCTGGTTCTCTTGCATCCACATGCACAGTTCTTTTACCCAATAACAGGGAAGCTCCCACTGCAGCCTCTTTCTTAACAAGGGCACTCCTACAGTCACCTTCCCCTACCAGATTACACACTTCCTTGAATCCAGAATCTCCAAGACCCCTGCTCCTCCACAACCTGGTCTAGTGGAAAATGTCCCTGCCCACAGCCAGGGGTTGGAACAAGATGAGCAGCAAGGTCCCTTTCCACTCAAACCATCCTGTGATTCTATGAAATCCAGCTGAAATCAGCCACGATGCTCACAAGTTGCAACAGCTTGGGAGACAAAACCATAGGCCCATAAGCAGCTTGATCTCTTTCCTTCAGGAAGCCACTCAGGCCAAAACTGCCATGCCCAGGCCCTGAGCACACAAGTCATCTCCTTTTCACCACCTGACCCCTGCTCCATCCCTCCAAACTCTCAGATGGACAGTTTCCACATTTTTCCCATTCACGGAGGGTTTAGAAGTCAAATCCCACCCCACACTGTAACACAGTCAGACTGTAACCAGCTGTCCAGGCTTTGCAACAGCAGACACGGCGCTCTCCCTGCTGTGAGACAAACCAGACACAGTGGCTGGAGAGCCCCCTCAGGCCACGGCTGCACAGCAGGCGTGACTCTCAAGTGGGATCCCTGGCACAGAAAGCTATGCTGGCACAAATTCCGACGCAGCTTTATCAGCAAAGCCACAGTGAGCAGCCAGCTGGCTGTTAACAAGGCAGCTAACCTACTCCCCTGAGCTGGGGAATACTTGCTGCAGGAAACTTGAGAAAAAACCTCAGACAAACAACAACAAAAAAAACCCCACCAAAAAATCCCAAAACAAAACTCAAACTAACTCACACTGTCTTCAAAGTACAGGGTCTGCAGCAACAGCTGGCAGCCTCCTGCAGTTCTTCCTTCAGCTGGGTCGCTCTCTGGGTTTAACTCATCATCATCAAGGTTCTGGTAACCAAGGAGCAGCCTTGTTCAGCATACTCTGTCCATATTTAAGTACAGAAGGTGGCTTTGTACTCTGCTGCTCTTCCCTGAGAGCTGCAGCCCTTCGTGCACTTTGTCGATGCTCTCCCTAGCAAATGAGTAAAGCATTCCTACCACCAACATGCTCTGGCTCCATCATGGAATATGCTGAGCTGGAAGGGATCCATCAGGATCATTGAGTCCAACTTCTGTCCCTGCACAGGACACCCTAAGAATCCCACCACGTGCCTGAGCGCATTGTCCAAATGTTTCTGGAACTCAGACACCTTTGGTGCTGTGACCACTTCCCTGGGGAGCCTGTTCCAGTGCCTGACAACCCTCTGGGGGAAGAACCTTTTCCTCATATCCAGCCTAAACCTTCCCTGACTCAGCTCCATGCTGTCACTGGTCACAAAGCAGAGACTGATGCTGCCCTCCACTGCCCCTCAGGAGGATGCTGAAGACCCCAATGAGGTCTCCCCTCAGTCTCCTCTTCTTCAGGCTGAACTGAGTGATCTCAGCTGTTCCACACAAGGCTTCCCCTCCAGACCCTTCACCACCCTCATAGCCCTCCTTTGGGTGCTCTCTAATAGCTTAATGTCTGTTTTTATATTGTGGTGCCCAAAACTGCCCCCAGAACTCAAGGTGAGGCCACCCTAGGGCAGAGCAGAGCGGGACAATCCCCTCCCTGGTCCAGCTGGCAATGCTGGGCCTGATGCCCCCCCAGGACAGGGTTGGCCCTCCTGGCTGCCAGGGCACTGCTGACTCAGGGCCAACTGGTCACCCACCAGGACCCCCAGGGCCCTTTCCAGCCTCTCCTTCCCAGTCTGTCCGTACATCTGGGGTAGTCCCATCCCATGTTCAGAATCCAGCGCTTGCCCTTGTTAAGCTTCAGACAGTTGGTGATGGACCATCCCTCTTATTTGTTGAGGTCTCTCTGCAGCACCTCCCTGCCTTCCAGGGAGCCAACAGCTCCTCTCAGTTTAGTGTCCTTGGAAAACTAACTTAGCATCCCTTCGAGTCCTGCATCCAAGGGGTTAATGAAGATGTCAAAAAGAACTGGGCTGAGAGAACCCCACTAGTGACAGGTGCCAGTCTGATGTCACCCCATTCACTGTCACCCTTTGTGCCCAAGCCATGAGCCAGTTGCTCACCCATTGAGTAACACAGTTATCCAGCTGTGGGCTGGACATTTTGTCCAGAATGATCCTGAGAGAGACAGTATCAAAAGCTTTGCTGAAATCCAAAAAGATTACATGAACTGGCTTTCCCAGATCAACCAGGTAGGCTGCCTTGTCATAGAAGGAAATCAGGTTCAATGACAACATGCTGGCTGTGACCAATGACTATGTTATTTTTCAATACTTCTCAGAATAATCTTCTCCATGATTTCACCAGGCACTGAAGTGAGACTGACAGGCCTATAGTTTCCAGGGTTCTCCTTCCTGCCCGTCTTGAAAACTGGGACATTTCCAGCTTCCAGTCAGCTGGGAGCTCCCTGGATTTCCCACACTGCTCAAAAATCAAGAGGTTTTGTGATGACATTAGCAGCTCCTGGGAGCTGATTGTTCTTACAGTCATGGTCCTCCAGCTCAGGGCACTGAGACCCCCTTGGTCTGTCAGCCGTGTTGGAGACAGAAGCCTTGTCTCTGTCCCTGTTTGTGAGGTGACCATCCTCATCCTGGAATGGGTTGATGTTATTTGAACACTGTCTATTCCCATTGATGTATTTCAAAAAAACTCTTTTTATTGTCCCTCACATTTCTGTCCAGCTCCAGCTCCAGTTGAGGTTTGGCCGTATCAATTTTCTCCCTACAGTGGCAAACAGCATCTCTGAATTCTTCCCATGTCACTTGACCTTGTTTCCACTGGGCCCATACCTTCCTTTTGTGCCTTATTTCCAAGAGAAGATCCCTGCTCAGCCAAGCCAGCCTTCTGTCTCAGCTGCTTGACTTCCAGCATTTGGGAATTGCTTCTCCTGTGTCCTTAGGAGGTGAGGTTTGAAAAGTGACCAGCACTGATAGACTTCAGCATCTGCAAAAACATTTTCCCAGGGGACTTTACTCCCCCATTCCCTGCTCAGCTTGAAATCTGCTCCTCATATCCAGAGCTGAGGTTTTGCTGGCACTTCTCCTCCTGCCAACAGAGATTTTAAACTCAATCACCTCGTGACCAAGATGGCCCCCAATCTACACTTCACTCACAAGATCCTCTCTGTGGACAAGCAGCAGATCAAGGAGGGCATCTTTCCAAGTCAGCTCCTTCAGGACCTGTTCCATAAAGCTCTCATCCAGGTTTTTTTAGGAATCTTCTGGCCTGGGTTGTACCAGCTGTGTGATGCTCCCAGTTAATTTCCGGCAAGTTGAAGTCCCCCATAAGGACAAGGGCAGTTGACTTGGAAGTGTCCCTTAGTTCCTCAGAATACCTCGTGGGTGTCATCGCCCTGGCTGGGAGGTCTAGAGCAGAATCCCACAATGACATCCACATTATTTGCTTGCCCCAGGGGCTCCCAACTGTGAGCTCCAGACATTCCAGCCCTTCCATCACATACAGTGCCACCCCTCCACCTCTCCTGCCCTGCCCATCCCTCCTGAAGAGCCTGGAACCGTCCAACAGGCACTCCAGTCACAGGGCTCATCCCACCAGGTTTCACTTATGCAGTGATGTCAAATCTCTGGGACTGGGCCAAAGGTTCCAGCTCCTCCTGTTTGTTCCCCATGCTGTGTGCACTGGTGTAGAAACATTTCAGGTGTGGTACATTATAGCCAACACCTTGAGAAGCAAATTGAGGGATCCCATCAGTTTCCTCAAGTTTTGGCACATCATCATTGGTGAGCCTGGTTTTGACCTTCGCCCCTTCTCCCTTCCAAGCTGGTTTAAAGCTCTGTCAACAAGCCCCACCAGCTCCTGTGCTACAACTCTTTCTCCCTTTGAGAAAGGTGCATCCTGTTAGGTGTCAGTAGACCAGGTGTTGTATGGATCATCCCATCTCTGCTCTAAAAGCTGGGAATGTGGTTATATTCAAAATTTTTCACATTACAGCCTCAGTAATTAATTTCATAGCCAAGCACCAATGTTATTGCCTCTGTGCCTGTAGTCAGTGTCAGAGTTCTGCATTACAAAGCACAGAGAAAACATCTTTAAATTATACCCAAACCCAAACACCCTACCTGAGCTCACCTCAGTCTGCTTGACTTTCTCTGGAGTTTTCCTTAGTTGGTTGTTTTGTTGCTTCCTAGCTGCAAGCTGGGGTTTTGTTGTGAGTCATTGCCAACGTGCTGCAGAATTAAATGCTTAATGCACAAACTCTATAGGCTATCAGGGAAAAAAAATGGAAAAAACAAGACCATTCCACTGGAAAAAAACACAACAGCAGAGCAAAAAGTCTCGTTTCCTCCCTTCCAACTGCCTTTTTCCCCAAGGGGGAGGTCAAAGAGCCATTCCCCTCAGCCAAGTCCCTGACCTGGTGTGCCTGCTGCCACGTGGAGCTCGAAGCAGTTCACCTCCCACCCGTGTGCTCAGGCCACAGGTGCTGTGAAGTCTCACATAGCCTCTCTCAAGACACTTCCTGCCACGGATTCAGCTCCACTCTTAACCTCTGCACACATATTTCTACTCCTTATCTTGCTCTCAGCTCACTTTATAGCTCTCCTGTTCTTTATAACATCCACCCTATGGACCAGCCTTTTACCCTGGATGTGCCCATCCCAGATGAGGCACAAAACCCTCACAAGCAGCACTTGCTGTCTCAGAATAAAAGCACTTTTCTTCTAAAATCTAGCTACAAGTTAACATGCAGCTGCCAGGTTAGCAGTGCCTGCCCTGGCAGAGGCAATTTCTCTGACAGCACATCTCTGTGACCCATTAGACACATTTAATTTCCAAGCTGAACCAGACAGGGCCCCACTGCTGGTCTAGTCCTGCTCAGGCAGGTGAAGGCACAGCACCTCCATCCACGCACAACCCCACTCCTCACTGCCACTGAGGAATGGGATTTTGCTATTTGTTTTCTGCAACATGAATGAAAACCTGTTGCCATCTCGACAGGGAGCACCACCTCAGGCCCCACAGACCAGGCATCAGGGCACAAAAACACATTTAATGTTCAAGTCCTTCTGCTTGTCCCCGGAGTTCACTAACTGTGACTCATTTGCATGCAAAAAGTACTACAAACGACCCAATTTCTACACTGGCTCCACACAAATATTCAAAGACAAACCCAAGCTGG
Organism: Manacus vitellinus; assembly: GCF_001715985.3. Taxonomy (NCBI): domain Eukaryota; kingdom Metazoa; phylum Chordata; class Aves; order Passeriformes; family Pipridae; genus Manacus; species Manacus vitellinus. The sequence continues at coordinate 2,902,401 of NW_021940687.1, forward strand.
AAGGAATTATTATTTCCCCCAGATCCCTAGCAAAATGCTAACCATGTTTCACACGGACTCATTTTGCCAACTCTCCTGCCTTTAACATGACCTTCACGAAAGCAGACATGCAGCATGGAAGAGGCTCCCCACACACCCAAGCAGCCGAATTCTAAGAGCTTTACCTCTCTGGTGAGCACAGACACTCCAGCCCCATGGCACCATACCTGTGTTTGCTCCATGGCCAGCCATATTTGCAGATATTTTGCTATTTGCTCTACCTCTAGCCCCCTCTGCCCCCAGAAGGCGCTTTGCGCAGGGTGGTAAGATGGATATGAGGGAAGTGATCTCACGCTTGGGTAAGAGGGATCCCACTGCCTGCTGGGAGATGTAGTTTGACGAAGGCACCAAACTGGAGCCCGTTAAGAGGAGGTGATGCTGTGGAAGGAGCACCTCGGATCTCCTGCCTGTGCCAGCACACGCGATGCAGAGGAGCTGTGGGACCTTCAGCAGAACAGGACAAACAGAGAGCACTTGTGTAGCAGAGTTCAGTGCTGTTAGAACAGTCTGCCCTTCCCTAGGATACTGGGTCCCCATTTGCTCACTGGTTCTCCCTAATTTCTCCCAGTGTATTCTGTTTTTCTCCAAGCTGCATCCAACGCCATCCTGCCTGGTGCACTGTGCCTGACAGCATTCCCCAACCTTTGGTCCACGCCCCTCAGAAGTAGCCCAGGAAACAGAAGGAAACATTTTCCTACCAAACGAGCGACTAAACTCAAAGTTCAGATGGAAAGGGCCACCGTGGCAGCCTTGCTGTGCAGGAAACAGCCTGGGGCTCCTCCTAAAAGCAGTGAGTCGATCCCTCTGGTAAGACAGGTTGGGAAACACACATTGTGACAGCTGGAACAGGCCGGGAGCCACTCACCCAGCCTGAGTCACCTGGCCTCAAGCGTGGCTGGCAGGGACTGCTGTGCAGCAATCCTGCAGAAACCTGCTCTTCCCAGCCGGCTGTAGCTTGGATACAGCCAGCAGAAATTTATTTGTCTCATTAGAGGGAAGTGTGTGTGAGAACTAGCACCAAAATGAAGTTCTGCTTAGTGGGTGTGGGCCTAAAGCTTGTTTTTGTGCTCGGGATTCTGTGGTAGTGGCTGAACATAAGGCAGCAGCAAAGAGAGGTCCTGCAACACGTGGAGCTGGGATGCAGACAGGGAACAACCTGCATGGTCAGTCCAGTCAGGTGCTTCACTTACACTCCCCATCCCCAAGACACTGCCTTTAGCAGGAAGGAAATAATGCAAGGTCAGGTTCACAGCTAAAACCATCACCTCAACAGCACATCAGATGGTTCGGGACAACAGAAACGGAACTAATAACAAAGACTATAGTTGTTATCAACCTCATATGCTACCTGACTGTATTTTTATGAATACCAAAAAGCCTTTCTTCCATTCAGCCTCGTATTACAGCAAAACTCAGTGTCTGGGTGTGAACCAGGCTCTGCCCAGCAGCAGCTGGCTGCACTTCATCAGCTATTTTCACTGCCATAAACTATTTCTGTGACCACACAAAAAGCAGTGCAAGGCAGAAGAGCACCAAGATTAAGCTAAAAAAAAAGAAAAAAATAAATAATAAAACCACTCAGCCATCAACAAATGCTTTAAAAAAGTCCCCAGCCAAAGGGTTCCATATAAACTTCCCATCCCAGCGAGCTACAATCACCAAAACGGATCATTGTCACACACTGATCTCCAGTTTAGTTGGTAAGAGATGGCAGAACAGGTAAAAAAATTGGTCAAATCATTAAAAAAAATGACATTTTCCTTTAGAGAATAGAATATGTAACTCATTAAGAATATCTTCTGTAAGAACGTAAAATTCTAACTTCTCAAAGACACGTATAAAAACATCAGTCTCAGGAAAGAGGATAAAAATCTCAGCATTCACCAGAATAAAGAAAAACGTCCTTAAACACACTCTTCCTGCAATTAGTATCTCATTGATGGTATTCCAACAAAGCTAGACATCCCTTTCATATATATAAAAATACGTGTGTATATATATATATATATATGAACACAGTTAGACATCCTTTTCCATATATATAAATATATATTAACAACTATGGAACCCTAAAAGTTGTATTTAGTTATTTTCTTTAGTTTGAGACCAAAACAATACAAAAATGCAGACCAGAAGGCACAAACAAGACTAGGCTGATTTCCCACACAGAAAAAAAACCCCTTCTTTTCCCTCCTCAACCCAAATCAAGTGTGAGTTTTCCCATACTTTGGAAAATTAGATGCATGTGGGAAAAGTAGCATTGGGTATTGACCTTCACAAATTTTGTCAGGGTCTGCTTTCTTACACTTCAGTGAGGATGTTGGCTGTGCTGTAACAGCCTGGAGGATGTGCCTGTCTATGCCACCATCACCTTTCTGACTGTGTCCAACGGCTCCAGAGGAAGCCATGAAGTTTTTCTCCTAAAGGAGAGGCAAGAATTAACCATCAGGGGATGCCCAACCCTCCATGGGTGATGACTTCTTCAAGCAAGCCCCCTGTCACAAATCCTTCACAAGGCAACCCCACGTTTTCTCAGCAGCCACACAAACATAAAACATCATCAGATGGTCCTAAACTCTTGCCCCAAACTGTACCTTGCAACCAGAGTCACTGGGCAGAAGTTGCACGTTAAAAGACGTTTTTTCTCACAAGAAAAATGGTTATAGCCCAATTCAACTTCCACATGACAAATTTTTCACATGACCTCGTCCCTCACGGAGCTTCCCTATGCTTTCAGGTGTTTAATCATTATTTTTTAATTGACAGAGAAGTCATTCTCCATCGCTTCCCATTTTATTATCCATTTCCTGACTTCTTCTGCCTTCTGAAGGAGGAACTGATCAAAGCAAACACAGACATTTGCTCATAAATCACGACCTCGCTGTGTACCACAACATACTGGATACCTCCCACCTCACTTATATTTCCTGTATCCCGAGTGCTGAGTGCAGTGCATGAAATCCAAGATCAGAAGTGCTTCTTACATCACTGGAGAAGATGACAACAGCTTTCACAGATATCTGCTGCCATGACAGCTCATTAACACACCCAAAAAAAAAAAAAAAATCACCAGCACGCTCCAAAGGAAGAAGGCAAATCCTAACAGGTGTCACTGAGTCTCAAACAAGTTAGAATAATAAAGGAAATTAAAAAAAAAAAAACAAAACACAAAACATAAATTCATCAAGAGAGTTGTCTGCAACATCTCAACCTAACTTCCCATTCCACATCTCGGAAAGGTTTGGCATATGAGAACTAACTAGTGTACCCCCAAAAGGAATTCTTTCACCTGCATCTGTTGGTCTAACACAGGCTACCGCTTCTCCCTCCCAAAATGTCCCTTGCTCATACCTTTTCCCCATCGCACCTCTACAACCTCCAATTTTAGCAGCCTCTAAGAAAACGCGGAATTCTGCCTCAACGCGGCACCCCTGGGAATACTGACCACAGTCCTGGGATAGCAGGCTGTTCAAGTAGGGGAAACTGATCCGCTTCAGCTCATCCAGCTTCTCCTTCAGCTTCCTGACCTGGCTGTCAGAGCGGCTGATCCTCTGCCTCAGGAGCTTCAGCTCTCCGTTCTTCTTCTCCACCTGCTCCCGCAAGCAGCACACCTGGCTCTTGCTCTGCCGGGAGGAGAAGCAGTAAGAGTGCAGGGAGTCGATGAGCTTGCAGGCCCCCGAGGCCGACATGATGACCTCGTTGATGGACATGGGGTTGGCGTCCGTGTCGCCCTTGCGCCCCACCACGGCCTCGGCGGCCGGGCGCGGGGTCAGGTCCGCCGGGGACGCCGACAGGCCCTGGGAGGGTTTCTGGGGAGTTGCGGTGAGGGAGGAAGTCGGGGACACTTCTGCTACGGCCTTGTCGTGTCCCAGGAGATGGCTGCTGCAGCTTGGTTCCACCTCTCTCTTTGGCCTCTTCCTTTCCAGCTGCTCTTTCGGGAGAGACGGCCTCTCCCTGGCGTGCTTGGAGGAAAAGCTGTACGAGTGGAGGGAGCCGATGAACTTGCAAGCACCGGAGGCAGGAGGGGTGAAGTCGTCGACCGACACGCCGCTTCTCTCTGCCACCCAGCTCCCCGCCCAGCTGCCCTTGGGACAGTCCTCCTCCACAGGAGACCTCTCGAGCTTCTTCTGAGCTCCAGGCTTCGCACCCAAACTATCCCCTAACGTCCTTCTCCGAGGGCCGTCCAGCTGGCCGCGGAGGGCCTCCGTCTCCTCCGACATCGATCCCATCTCCACTTGCAGAGTCGCCTCCTCCATCTCTTCCTTCCCTTGCATCACCATGAAGTCCTGTCCAGAAGACGCGTCCCTCTGCGCTACCTCACCGCCTCCTTCCCGCGGGGCTTCCCCATCCCGCACCTGCCTCGCTATTTTCCTTCGGCTCCTGACATAATCCAGCTTGTCGTGCTTCTTCTCCGCGAGCTGGAAGATGGTCGGGACAGCAGTGGGCTTCAGCAGCCGGTGCTGGTCTTCCAGCCGCTTGGAGAAGCTGTCTTTGGTGAAGTGCTCGCTGCAAAGAAAGGAATACTTGGTGGGGGTCCAGTTGTCTCTCTGAACAGCTTTCAGCCACTGAATCAGGCGCTTCGAATCCTTCAGAGGGAACCTAAAAAAGAAACGAGACATGGGTTTCCGTGAAAAAATGAGCCACCTCTGGGAAATCAGAAGGGACAGTGCTCTTCAGATCACAGAACCACAGAATCATAAAATTGTTAAGGTTGGAAAAGACCTCTAAGGTGATCAAATCCAAGGTGATGGTCAGGCTGAAGAGGTTCTGGTGAAATCTATGTTTTGAGAGGCTCCACTCATTTAAAGATTTTTTCCACTTTGGGCTGAAATATTTGATATTCGTTCCCTGCTTTAACAGCTCCGCTTCACAAAAAAGCACAGGACTAGAAGGTGTTGTTTCCGTTTTCATCAGCAATCGACCCATTATTCCGCTCACCTCCCCCACGAGGAACACCCTGTCCACAAGGAAGGGGGATGTGACCACCACCAGAACACCCAGCTCAGCCAACACGCTGCCCCACCGCTGCCTCCGCTGCCCGGGCGATGCTGACACCGGGTGTATTTAATAGCATTCAATAAGGTGTAGAAACGCCTGGAGTGAAAGAAAGCCCGAGCAGAGGAACCAGGCGCCGTTTCCAATGGGACTCCCGGGACAGGGACCTTCCCCTGGGG
>NW_021940687.1:2909358-2934427 GCF_001715985.3 Manacus vitellinus
GTAAAAATAAGTGTCTGGCTCTGGTGTGGGGACCCGCTTCCCTCCAGCCTTGGTGCAGCAGCAGCTTCCACCCCCCACCGCAGAGATAAGCCTTGTTCCATCCCAACAAACGCTTCCCTGTGCTCCGCGGGCTCCTCCTCCGCGTGTGTCCCGGGCAGCCCGCAGCTCCCGTCCCCCCGGGCGGCTGTCCCGGCTTGTTTCGTCCTTGGCGCTGCTGTTGTCAGCTCGGACCGGCTGAGAGCGTCCCGACTCTGCCGGAGCGTCCTTGGATCCAGTGTCACACCTGGGAACAGGACGCGGTCCAGGGAGTGAACTGGCACACCCCGAGCCGGGAGATGTGTTTGCTGTCCCTTGGTGTGATCGGTACAAGGGAAGGAAAGCCTGGCTGCGGTGGGCAGTGGGGCTGGATCTCCTCCGTGCAAAGGGGAGGGGCAGGGGGGTCTCTGGGATCAAGCCCCTCGGTGTCCAGCCCCCCTCCCAGAACAGGACCTGACAGGCAGACTTTGAACTGTTTACTCTGGACGTCCAAGGAAGCACTACTCTCCAGTTAAATGACTTTTTTCCCTAGCTGTCCTTTAACTCCTCATTGGTGCTCAGATAATCAGGATTTGTCTTGTTTGAAAGAGCTTAGGGGAAATAAAAGATTTAATCTTTTGTCTGCAGAGGCCAGAAGGAAGGGTTCCAGCTGTTTGGTGTTTTTCAGCAATGAGCTTTACTAATGTAGTAAATTTACCTTCTCTCTTGGCTCTCTTTTGAAATGTTCCACATTCAGTAGCGTTCCTGCCCTCTGCATCAGCTGAGGGAGAGGATCATCCACCTCATTCCTGACTCCTTTTTGGTGGTGTTCACTGGAGGCTGAAGGATTTGGGGAGCAATGAGAGCCAAGCCTCTGCAGAGAATGGGGGAAGCAATTTGGGAAGGGAGCTGTGGCAAAGCCTGGTTTTCCTTCGGCGCGACCCTCAAAACCTCCGCTTCAGTATTTTGCATGACAAGGTTTTCAGCAGGCAGGCTCTGACCGAGTGGTTGGTGCTGTGCTGTTCAAACCACAAGGAAAATCACCTGCTGCGTTTCTGTTTGAGTCACCAAGTCTTGACTGGTTATTTGTTTCCCAGAGCTGGTGGAGAAACAAGTGGCGTTGGAGATGGTGAGGCAGAGGGAGCTGGTGGCTTTCAGGGGCTCTGTACTTGCTGTGAGCACAGGTCTGGCCTCCAGCACTTTGCAGAGTGACAGCAGTGCTCAAGGGTTGCTCTCAGCCCCGGCTGCCTCTCCCTGTGTGTTTGGTACAAGTTGGGATAACGTTTTTAGTTCGAGTGTTTTGTTGTGCAGCTTAGGAATATAAGTAGGGAGGGAAAATTTCACCCTCTACCCTAATTCTGTGTATTTAGACAGTTGTTCTTGTGCTGTGTCAAGATGTGTTTCTGTGAGGAAAGGCTGAGAGAGCTGGGGGTGTTCAGCTGGAGGAGAGAAGGCTCCAGGGATACCTTAAAAGTCCCTTCCAGTGCCTGAAGGGGCTCCAAGAGAGCTGGAGAAGTACTTTGGTAAGGGCTTGGAGGGACAGGACAAGGGAGAATGGCTTCCCACTACCAGAGGGCAGGGTTAGATGGGATATTGGAAAGAAATTCTTCCCTGTGAGGGTGGGGAGGCCCTGGCACAGGTTGCCCAGAGAAGCTGTGGCTGCCCCATCCCTGGAAGTGTCCAAGGCCAGGTTGGACAGGGCTTGGAGCAACTTGGGTTAGTGGAAGGTGTCCCTGCCCATGGCAGGGGGTAGAACTGGATGAGCTTTAAGGTCCCTTCCAACCCAGACCTTCTGGGATTCTGTGATGCTACAGAGCTTTTCAGTAACCTCACCCAAACTCATGTTTAGTAAAGTGCTGTTGAAGGTCACTGTTATTGTGGGCTGGGTGTGTCAGAGGTTGGTTCCTTGCTCTTCAACCATGTGCACAGAAGTGGAAGAGAACTCAAACATTTCAGCTTTATCTTGGTATTTAATGTCCTTTAAGTTTGAGTGCCTTTACTACTAAATTCCTTTAATACAGGTGTCTTCTGCAGTGGTGTTTGTTCCCACATCCCTGGGAGTGTTCCAGGCTGGATTGGATTTGTCTGGGAGCAACCTGGTCTAGTGGAAGGTGTCCCTGCCCATGGCAGGGGCTGGAACTGGATGGTCTTTAACCTTCCACCCCAAACCATTCTGTGATTCTGTAGAGGTGTGTACAAAGCTTTGCCTTTTCTGCTGAGGCTTTCTAGGAGGAGAAGGTGTTCTGCAGATCCTATGGGTGGTGTGCCCATGGGGCAGAGACCCAGAGAGCCTCACATCATTCTCAGTGTGTCCAAGACCCCTAGGAAGCAAGGCTGCCTTTCTCAGGGTGAGCTGTGCAGGGCTGACACTCTGCTTTTTAACTTTAAATCCGTGTGAAGTTGAACTGCTGTGTTTGATGTGCAGCAGCTGCACATCTTTCTCTGCAGGAACTGCTGCTCCGCTGTCCTGGATGCTCAGAGGTCGGTAATTAAAGCAGACTGAGGGCTTTCTGAAGGTGAAGTTTTGGAGCACTGCCTGAGAAATGTGCTGATCTCACCCGGCTTCTGCAGCTCTGAGAGGAGCAGCTTCAAACAGGATTTCTGCTTGGGGAATTTCCAGGCTCACTTCTTTTCAGACCCTTTCTCTCTGGCTATAAGAAGGAGAGAAAGGTTCCTGTGCCCGCTGTGACACTTTGTGCCTCTGCCTGAATTGCTTGGGCCCCACTGGCTCATATTTAGGCCATCTGGGCAATAGCACAAGGGATGTAGCTTGGAAAAGTGCTGGAGCACGTGAGGGTGGATGCTTGTAAGGGAAACACTCAGTGACCTCAAGCCTTGTGAGGAGTTTACTGCTGCCTTTATAATGTCCTTGATGTTAACTGGGAGCAGTCACTTGAGTTTGTCTCCCTGCAGAGGGGAAACCTGAACTCCTGTGTTTAGCAGTTGTGCCCTTTCAAGTGTTTTCTCCCAAAATACCAATATGGCACTAATGTCTGGATGCACAGCTGGACACACACAGCCAGATGTTAGGCATTCAGCTGAAGGGCTGCAAGCCTGGGACTCTCATCCCAAATGTGCAGTGTCATGGCACATGTGATGCATTCCCTGAATACAGAGGGAAGCATCCAGTTGCAAATCCTGTCTTTGCTAAGGATCTGGTTGGTGCCCTGCAAAATGTGAGGCTGCAGAGGTTGTGACATTTGAGCAGGCAAGGGAACGTTGCTGAGAAGGAGAAAGAGGGATGGTGGGTCATTTGATAGTTCCTGTGTAGCATCCTTGTTTCAGTCATTTTCTTCAAACAATTTGGGGTCCCTGACAGAGAGATAGATACTTGGCAAGCTTGAGAACTGACAGACCACAAAATATTCCTCAGAGCTTTAAAACCTTCCTGAGAACTTCAGGTTTTATGTTAAGATCGTATCTCTTATCTTTATAAATCTGGAAATTGGTAAACTTTGGGTAGTAGATGGGAAAGAAATCCTTAATTTCCCTGCTAAAGTTTGTTAGAGGAGACTGCAATAGTTCACTGGGACATCTCTGTACAAACAGAATTGCTTAGCTTGGCTTGCTGAGGAGTCACATCATGGGATGGGAATGGGAGTGTGTGGCCTGTGCTATCCTAAATGTGCCTGAAACAGTCTTAAGGACTAATTCACCCAGGGAATGTGCTCCAGATCTTTTGGGCTTGACTTAAGGCAGAGTCTGATGCACAGTTTTATTCAGGAGCGTGTTGTCACCTCTGTTGCCAAAGTTCCTGCTTTAAGAGCAGCTGGTCTTAGTGAGGGTGTCTTGCTGCTGCTGCTCCAGTGTTTTCTTGGACAATTGGAATTCCAGATCAGAGAGCCCAGGGGCAGAAGGCTGATGAGATGCCTACAGGAGGCCAAAGTCTCTTGTGTAGCAGCAAGGTGACTCCTAGGAAGCCAAAGGCGAGGTGTGTGACATGGAGGGGAGCGGCTTTCCCTTGTCCTGCTTTAAACTCAACTCCCATTACTGCAGATTTTACTGCATCTGCTGTGAGAGGGATTTTTCAGTCGCTGCTTTAATAGTTACAGAGCAGTCTGGCTTAGCTCTGCTTTAAATTCTAGGTGTGGTTTGTTAAAGAATTGACTCCTGCAAAATCAGTTGGTTCATTTCCAGCGTTCCCAGGCTACTTTAAAGTGCCTGATTCCCAAACACGGACCTGGTGGAGCACAGTTCATCTGTATCTCCTGGTTTTTCCTCCCTGTGATGACAGCTTAAGCTGCCCTGCTCCAAGGGCAGCCTGTGCTGCTGGGTTGTTCTGTCACGGTCCTGGAAGAGGATGGATATTTAGGCACTGATGGATGCTGTGCTGTGAAGGGAGCCAGTAAAAGGGACAAGGTTTGCCTGTCACCTGTGTGCAGGTACATCCGGACAGCTCTGCGTTCTTCACGTTGTGGGTGACACCTGTAAAGGCTTCTGCTGGGTTTGTTGCCTCTTGAGGAGGGGCTGAGCAAGGTTTAGTTCCCACCTGAAGGTGATCTGTGTTTTGTGTGTCCTTCCTTCCAAATTTATATTCTCTGAAAGAGGATTTTTACCACTTTGCTTGCTGGAAAAGAGAACCTCAACATCATTGCTGATGACACGCAGGATGGTGCCTGTTCTGGAAAATGATATAGCTGCCAGCTGAAGTTTTAGATGTTTTCTGCCCCAGGCAGAACCTGGAGCTGGCCTAGCCTGGAAATCCCTCTGCTTTTGTGCCTGTGGAGCAGCCAGGGGCGAGTCAGGGCTGGATCACCCCTGTGCCTCCCAGAGCCTGTGGGTGCAGTGCAGCCCAGAGGCTCTGGGACTGTGAGTTACAGGGCCACAGCAGCTCTGGTTCTGTAGCTTTGCCTGGTTTTTAGAACACAAGGAAAAGCTATGAAAGGTCTGTAATTTCTCTTTTCTCTTTCCAGCTACCCTTACCTACGACACCCTCAGGTTTGAGTATGAAGACTTCCCTGAGACCAAAGAACCCGTCTGGATCCTCGGCCGGAAATACAGTGTTTTTACAGGTATCTTCATGGGCAGTGCAACGTTCTGATGCTCCAGAGCACTTTGTTAGTGTTGCACTTGGGTTTTAACTGCCAGGCTTCTGTCTGTCTGGCCATTTCTGTGGAGTCTGGAATATTTCTGTGCAGAAAGTTACCACACAGTAGTTATTGGGACATGTCGTGAGGGCTGGATGGTGGAGGCAGGGGGATGCTCAGAGGAAAGAAGATGGTTTGCCTCTTCATGATTTGCCTGTGGCTGTAGTGTCTTTGGGTTGATTGCAGCTGTTTTGGGGGGAAAAGGAAGTTTTTTCTGCACAGCAGCACTGCCCTGTTCCTCAGCCAGGCTCTCCCTCTCTGGGCATGCAGGCTGTGAGGAGCAGATGCTGCTGTCCTCAGGGAGGGTGAGTGGGAGGTGGGCTTGGCTGTGGTGGTGCCACCCTCACGTGTGCGTTTCGATGCTGGACACCTTTCAGAGAAGGAAGAGATCCTGTTGGATGTGACCTCTCGCCTTTGGTTCACCTACAGAAAGAACTTCCCTGCTATTGGTATGTACTGTGGGGGAGTCTAAAGACATCCTGGAAATGATCATAATCTGGTTGTCCCTGACAAAGCAGTCCCCACAAGCATGGCATCATTTCCATTCATAAGAAGTCTGAAATGCGCTTCATTTAATTGATTGGACACACTTTTGCTTATCTGATAATGAGAATTCCTCATCCCCTTGGGTGTGAGGGATAGCAGTGGTTTCAAAAAGGACACAAGGAGGAGTTTGGGAAGCCTGCTCTTTTTTTTTTTATGCAGCTTGGGAAGATTTCTGTGCTTCATGCTCATCACATCCTACATCAGTCTAGTGTGAAATATTATTGAATAATGGTCTTGGGCCTGAAGTGGATTAAAATTATGAAAGCTACAGATATGATATGGAAATTGCTGCTTTTGTGCATCTGCTCTAGACTGTGAGGGGGGTTTTGTTTGTGTGTGGGGTTTTAAATGCCTGAAGTGTCTGTTACACACAGGAGCTGTAGTGATATGGGAAATTTTTCCCAGTGAACTCGAAGGAGGATGTCTTGGTTCCTTAAGATATTCTGTATGGCCTCTTCTGGGGTTTAATTTTGTGTTCTGGGTGCAAGGTATATCAGAGGAGATCTAAGAGCAAGGGGATTCCAAGAGGATCTAAGGCAAATGGGATTCCAAGCCCCACCCATATCCCCCTTCTGTCAGTGCCATCTCCAGCAGTCAGTGGGGAAGGAATGTGGCTCAGGTTTGGAAAAGAGACTTCTTGGTAACTGGTCCTTCTGGCTTGTGCTGTTCTTTCCCTGCTGGTAAATCCTCTGTCTCACAAGCCCTCAGACATCTTTGATGTAGTTTAATTCCTTTAAATTCATGTTTGTGCACCACAGTTAAACACATGTTTGAGACTGAAGGGTTAGCACATATTGAACTGGCTCGCAGACACAATTGGGGTTTTGTGAGTCATTAAAGGCTGTGAGGCAAAGGCAGACACCATTTTCTGAGTCATTTCCCATTTACAGAATAAATATTATTTGCATATATACAGTAAACCTTTTTTAGTATTTTTCTTCTTCCAGTCATCCCTGTTGTTGTTTGTCACTTCCCTCTGTGCTTGCCCACTTAAATATTGTAAGGGTTAGGGGACTGTCTAATGCTAATTTGGTAAAGCATTATCATTCTTGGAAGTTGTATATGTTATAAATTACTGGTGAAATCATGGAAGACAGCTGCTGAACATCCAGATGTTGATTAAATAGTTCTCTGGGTGATTTTTCTCCCTGTGGAGAGTAGTTGTTTAAGACTAAAAGACAGAAGCAGCCTTACAAAGACTTCTGGCAGCTTTGCCCAGGCACAGCTGGCTGTGTGCTCATGAGACAGCTCACCTGCTGTGGTCACACTGAATGTTTATCTCTATTATTTGTAGTAATAGCCAGAGCTGCAGTGGAGGAGCTGCAGTTTCCTTTGGAAGGTCTGTCAGGGAAATGCTTCCAGCCTTGAGCTTTGTCTTGGAAGTCTTTGTCTCAGACTTTCCAGTGTGAGCTAATATCCAGCTTATTCTCCAACATGATGTAGGATGTGTCTTTCTTTCATTGCTGGGGGGGGTTTATTTTTTTTTTTGTCTGATCCCTTTTCTTTTGGCCTAACTACACTGTTCACTTTGGAATATTAGCCTGTCATTGCTGCTTCTTATGTAGGAATTCCTTGGGACTTGTTGAGTTGCCTTCTCAAGATGAGGATTGCAAGAGTCACCTGCAGCAGGCATCTCTGTATAGAGCTGTCTCTGAACTGGGCTGGGAGTCTGCAGCCAGGCTTAGAGGCCACTGTGCTCCTGAGAAATTCAGCTCTCTCTTGGGTTGTTTGGATTCCCCTTGGAAGTTTTTTCCCCTTTCAGTTGGCATTAGAGGGGTTTGTTTATTTGCTTTTAAGGGACGCCATTAAGTCACTCATTGTTAACCACATTTTTGGTTCTCAGCCTTGGGTGTGTGAGCTAAGCTAGTCCTGATTCCCTGCCTCGTGTCTCTGTGAGCCTGCTGCCCACGCAGACTCACTGTGCCTGCACTTCTCTCCCTCTTGGCACTGTTTCCCCCTTCATTCCGTGTCTGTTCTCCGTCCTCGTTTGCAGGAGGCACCGGTCCCACGTCGGACACCGGCTGGGGCTGTATGCTGCGCTGTGGCCAGATGATCTTTGCTCAGGCCTTGGTCTGCAGGCATCTGGGAAGAGGTAAACCAGCCCACACTGACTTCCAGGGCCACGTGCTCCCACAAGTGCAGCACTTGTAAGGACAGAGATGACGAGGGCACAGGAGGGAATTGCTGTGAGGGCTCTGTGACTTTCTCTTCAGTCTTCTCAAGTTCAGGGCTGTTGGGAGAGAAATCTACTGGGAACTCTTCAGCAGGATTTTCCCTGTTTTCTCCAACTCTACATAGATATTTGTATTTTTATTATTATTATTATTATTAGTTTTTCTGTGGGTGACATTCCTTTATCCTAGCTGTGAGGATGCTTTCTGTTCTTTTAAAATTAGTCTGTTACTGTTGGAAATACCTTAGATGCTTAATAGTAAGATAACAATGTGAAAATCAGGTCAGTTGGTTGATGCACAGGAAGAGAATTGTTGCTTGCAGCCTCTAGTTGCTAACAAATACCATGCTTTGTTTCATATATCTCATTTTCTGTCTTAGACTGGAGGTGGATAAAAGGGAAGAGGCAGATGGATAATTACTTCAACGTTCTTAATGCCTTCATTGACAAAAAAGACAGCTACTACTCCATTCACCAGATAGGTAAGAGGAAAGAAATGCTCAGAAGAAGCAAATGGAGTAAGGAAGGATCTCACCTCAATACAAACTTCCCTGAAAAATAAAAGAGAAAAGCTGCCTGTTTCCTATAGGGTGTTAAGGTACCCACAGCTTCAGTGAACAGAACACGGGTTACAGGGGTGGTCTGGTGATCAAACACTCTGTGTAAAGTTTCTTCTGAGGCAACATTGCCCTTTGAACTTCTGTGCTGCTGCATTTTGGGGAAAGGATTTGCTTTACAGTCCTTCAGGATGAGCTGCTCACCCCCACCTACAAGAAGATACCCCATGACAGGGTACATTCTGCTGATTCAATGTTTCCAAGTGAGAATTCTTCCCTATTTAATACAAGCCTGCTGAGCAAGCGATGCAGTGTGGGTGAAATTACTTACTAATTTTTTTTTTCCTTGTGCTGCAGCCCAGATGGGAGTTGGAGAGGGAAAATCCATAGGCCAGTGGTACGGACCAAACACAGTCGCGCAGGTGCTCAAGTAAGGGCTGCTTGTTTTCCTTTTGCCTGTTGAACCAGGCAGTGTGGGGTCATTTGGGGTGTGGTACCTGAGCTTACAGGGTTCTGACCACTGTGGGAGCATGGGCTGCCTTGACTAACACCCTCCCTCCTCTCACTGTTCTCCCCTCACGTTGGTACATGAGCAGGTAGTTCCCTGGAGTAGGCTGGGATTGCTTAAAGGCAGCTTTCCCAGGTCAGGCCATAGGCTGAGTTAGCCCAGGTTCTGGTACAGGTGGTCAGGAGATAATGTATGGGAAGTCAAAGTGCTTTTATTTCACTTCTAATGCTGTCTCACTTTCTGGTAACCAGCAGTTAAGGAATTCCACTTGGAGATTGTATCAGGGCTCATGTACTTAGTAGCTGCTGAGGAGCAGATTAGATTCCCAGGTGTAATCCCATTTGCAACCTTGTTTATTCTTTATTCTTCAGGCAGTAATGAAGTCTACAACTCTGCCTCTATCAAAGCACACTTCATAGCATAATTGATTACACCAGTCCCTCCTAATCCAGTTTCTCCTCTCTGCTACCCCACCATCTTTGTCATGTAGTTGTATTAATTCTTCCTTACATATTTGCTTTTAATTTTCCCGTAGAAAACTCGCAACTTTTGATACGTGGAGCTCCCTGGCAGTACATATAGCCATGGACAACACAGTAGTGATGGAAGAAATCCGTAAGTACCACACAGAGGTAGAATGTGATGTATCCTCTGGCAGCAACAAGCCAGAAAAAAGCTGGAGAGCACAACAAACATGAAGTACATGTTCTGTCTTAAATTCTTCCCTGTGAGGGTGGTGAGACCCTGCCACAGGTTGCCCAGGGAAGCTGTGGCTTGCCCCATCCCTGGAAGTGTCCAAGGCCAGGTTGGATGGGGCTTGGAGCAACCTGGGCTAGTGGAAGGTGTCCCTGCCCATGGCAGGGGGTGGGACTGGATGAGCCTTAAGGCTCCTTTCAACACTCACCATTCTCTGGTCTCTGAAAGCTATGGCCAAGCATTCTGAAACCAGGTGAGAACTGCTGTTCTACGGCAAGGAAGGCCCTTGTTTGACTTTTGCTTCATCTGATAAAGCCTCTGGCTTGGCATAGTGGCCTCTCTATCTGGAGGGAAGGTTTGCTGACCTTCAGACAGTAAGTGGGAGCTGCTTGGATGGCAATGTTGGACTTGTTTATGGCCACGAGTAGCAAGCAGTAAATGGCTGCTTCATCTCTCATATAATGGGTAGGATGCCTCTGCTATTAGGCAGGATAAGAAAACTAGAACAAATCACTGAAGGGAAAAGTGAACAAAACTGGCAGGAGGCAGGGCTAAGAAGGAAATCCATCTCTAGAGTGAATCTCATCATTTTAAGGAGTATTCACTCATGGGTTTGTTTCTTTTTTTTTTCCCTTTTATTTTGTTTGGGGTTTTTTTGGTGCATCCTGCCCACAGGCTGGCTCTGGAGCTTGAGCAGGTCTTGGTGCCCATCCTGAGCCTGCCTGCTCAGGCTGCAGCCCTGCAGTAATGAAAGCTGAGTGCCTGCACTGCTGGTTGCTGCAGCCCTGCATGGCCCTGGCCTCACCAGCCCTTCCCCTGGCTTGCTTTAGGCCAGCTCCCGAGGCAGGGAGCTCACCCAGCACAAACCTTGCAGTGTTTCTGCCAGGGCAGTGCTCTGGAATGGCAGGTACAATGCTCTGGTGAGTGCTGGAGCTGGGGCAAGGTTACAGGTGAGGTTGTGGCAGGCATCATTTAGGCTTCTTGGCTGCCACAGAACCAGAATCAACTACCATCAACTACCTGGAGTGCAGGACAATCACGTTACAAAGCTCCATCTCTTGTCAGGCAGCTCAGTTGGATCTGACTGAGAAGTGCCTGTCTGACCTGAGCTGAAGGTACATGCTGATGTCCTTGGCTTAAACAAGGGCCAATTTAAAAAACAGAAATTGGATTTGTCTTTCATCCTTAGCCTGAAAACATCACTTGTAGAGCTGAAGCATGCTGGCTGCGAGGCCTGGCTGTGCTGCAGGCTCTGTCTGTGTGGCACTGGCTATTCAGCACTGATGCTGCTTCAAGTGGCGTGTCCGTACCGCCTGTCATGGGCAGGCCGTGTTTGTTGTCCTCAGATGTGGATCATAATGTACCTGTACAGGGCCTGAAGGTCACTGTGTGAGTGGGTCTGATGTGTTACACGTCTGTAGGTTTGTGTTAGATACCTTGTGCCCCAGACATTGATGATAGAAGTCATGTTGTTTCATACATCCATTAATTTGGTCACTGATAAGGTTAAGCCAAAGGTTCACAGGAAATGCCTTTTGCTACAGCATTGAAGAAACATCCACCTTTACCCCTGTGTTCCATCAGAAGGGGGCTCTCAGTTGGGCATTGGAGGATCCTGCGCATCAGAAACGTGATGAGGCTCCAAGGCAGTACCTGACAGCAGCAGCCACAGCAGGAGAGGTGTCATGTCAGATCTGCTGGAATATGTTTGCAGTAAATAGTTTGGATCCAGCTGGGAAGCTTTAGACAAGTTCTGCTACGCTCTGCCACCATAGCAGTGCAAAGCCTGCCAAAGACCAAGGTGAATTTAGTCTGTGCCAAGCTCTCTGCTGCTTAAACTGGAGTTAAATATGTTCACACCACAGCACAGGATTGCCAGGTGCTTCACCTGATGAGGAAACCTGCAGTGACACCCCATGCAGCAACAGCCCTGGATTGGCAGCTGATATCAGATCACCAGGACAGGCAGGCTACTGCAACAAAAGAACCTGTTTTAACAGGAGAAATCACTACTTAAAATTTCCTCAGGACTTCTGGTAACTACGTCTGTGCATGAGATGCACACGTACACCTTCTCCCTTCTTGAGGGACAGTACAGGGAGAAACTGCAGACATCCATGCAGGTTGTCTTTCCTCCTGAGGCTTTAGATCAAAGTTGTATTTATTCTAAATTTGGGTGTAACATTGCCCTTGTTCAGCTGGGTTTGAAGCTCTCGGTAGTGAACAAACACCAAGGTCAAATGGCTGGTGATTAAGGTGTTTGTTTACATTGTGTCCTACCTGCTAGAGTGTCCTGGCCTTCAATTTAGGCCAGGAATAAATTAAATGAGCCTCTGGCATTCTGTCTAATTGCCTTGGCTTCATCATTAAAGTGCTGTGGGTTTCTTCAGAGTTTGGGGTTTTCTCTTCACACACCCAGCAAGTAATGAAATTGGCCAGTGAGACAGGTAAGCTTCGAGTTCTTTCTGGACCAGAATTTACATAACCTGGGTGCATTACAACCTGGCTGTGTGTTTGTCAAGCCTGTAGAATGAGGATGCAGAGTGCTTATGTCATGTGTATGCTCCGAGGAGTTCTGCTGCCCCACATCTTAGAGGCAAAGCTTATGCTGAAATTGCAGAGTTCAGTGACAATCCTGCTTTAGGTCTGTGAAGAGGCTGCTGAATGATCCCCAACAAAATTCGTGAAGGTTAAAACCTTTAGGAAACTTAAGTGAACTTAGGAACATTATAACTACTCTAGACAGATGCCATGTTTGTATCTTGCTACAGCACTGTTACAGATGAGCATTTCCTGTGTTAAGCCATAACACTGTCCTCATTCAGTTCATTCACATCCTCTGTGAATTCCTCTGGAGTTGGACACTCCACACTTTTCTCGTTCTGTCTACAAGCTTTGTGAATTCAGGACTGTTGCCTGACAGCCTAATCAGCTCATCCAACCTTGTTGGCACAGGTGCTTGCTCACCTTGTGGAAGAACTGGCATTTTCACTGCCCAGCAGATGGTAGCTGTGAGTACAACGTGCTCTGCCGTAAACTTGGTGTGAGCTTGGCTGGAAGGCTGAGCCCTTCAGCAGCCCTGTAGGGAGTACACACATCACACAGTCCCAGCACTGGGCCTCTTCAAGCTTTTCTCGTTGTTTTTAAGTGCTGTAGGCTTTTAGAAAATAGCAGTTGTTGATCAGAGCTTGACTAGAACGACTCAAGGTCTGGAAACGGAGGTGATTCCTGATGCTCTCTGCTCCTGTTCCTTTCCATAGGGCGGCTGTGCCAGTCCAACTTGCCGTGTGCTGGAGCTGCAGCATGTCCTGCCCTGGAGTCAGACGTGCTCTATAACGGGTACCCAGAGGAACCAGGGGTTAGAGACAGGCTTGTGCTGTGGAAACCACTGGTGCTGCTGATACCTCTCCGCCTCGGGCTCACAGAGATCAATGAAGCCTATATTGAAACACTAAAGGTAGGGGATTTGGAGCTGAATTCCTGGTGGGGTGATGCTTAAGGATCCTGTTGTGAATTAAGTAATTATTCAGAAATAATTGTCCTATTTGCAAAAGAAAAATATGTTGAGAGACAACTCGTGTCAGAGGTCAGGATACAGGTTCTTGCAGGCTCTAGTCAGAAAAATGGGGTGGGGCTCGGGGAGTTGTGCCTTTTTGAGGTTGCTTTTTTATTTTGGGGATTTTACTTCATAGCTTGGTCTCAGTGTTTAGATAGCACCAACCTGCTGAAGCATTTGTTCAGCACAACTATACCCTGCTTGGCGGTAACCTGAGTGTTGGTTAATGCAGTGTTGGACACTCCTGTGGCTCTGAGGCTGGAGCTGGTGCTGCAGACTAAGGCCAGGAGCTGGCAGGCAGTTGCAGGTTGGAGTATTGAGAAGCTGCAGAATCAAGGGTGTGCAGAGTATGTGCACAAGACAGAGTGCACATTGTCTTGCTGTCCTAGTGCTGGCAGGCTCTGAGCTGTGTGGGTAAGACAGCTCCAAATTCCTGTGAGGCTTCTTCCATTTGGTCCATCTCTGTGTTCCTGTCAGCAGTTGGAAGTGTTTTTGAGCTGCTTCCATGCTCCTAGAAGGCCCTGTGTTGTAGCCTTCTACCTTCCTGATGGAGCCTCTCTCCAGAAATGGCTGGTTTTGCTGCTAGAGTTGCAGATTCTCTGTGTCCCTGTCCCATCTTTCTCACTGCATTTTTGGATGTTTGCCTTTGTTCCCACCTGCTGTCTCACTGTCTGTCAGCTGTGTGTTTTCTGTGTTGCTTTTCCAGCACTGCTTCATGATGCCCCAGTCCCTGGGAGTGATCGGAGGGAAGCCAAACAGTGCTCACTACTTCATTGGCTATGTAGGTGAGTGCCCAGAGGACTCCAAAGGCTGTCCAAGCATCTCCCCCCGCTGCTTGTGGGGTGCACAGCTCTCCTGCTTGGCCTGTGGGGAATGCTGCAGGGTTTTCCTTCCCTGCTGGAAGCATGGAAGGCTGCTGTGGGCCGAACCTCTCACCTGAGTCGTGTAGATTTGAACACTGGCCATAAACTGCCACTGTGTAACACTAATCCTGTCTGTAAGGGGAGTGCACAGAACCTGCTTCCTGAGTTCAGAACTGATCTCCCTCTGGGGCCTGGCTGGATATAATTGTCCTTTAGGTGACCCTTCCTCAAACCCTACAAACTGTCATTACTCTCCTCTGTTTTTCTCTCTCTGCCTGAGACCTCTGGTTACTTGTGCTTTAGATTTCTGGGGTCTACTTGAGCTTACCCAGGACCTGGGAAGGGGTGAGCAGGGACAGTACCCAAACAGTGCCTGTACCTCAATCCCAGGGGGTTGCTGTGGAGTGGCCACCGTGGTTCTGGCAGCTGGCTCTGTGCCTGGCTGAGAAGCATTTGGGGAAGTGGCTGGAAGCAAGTTGTCCCCAGAATGTGGCTTCCTCTGTGTGGCTACGAGAGCTGGCTCTGCCGTTGCTCTTACTCCTTCTACCTCACCGCTCCTCAGAGACCAAGGTGCTGGCATGGTTCCTCCTGTTGATGTGTCCTTGCCTCTCTGTCCAGGCGAGGAGCTCATTTACCTGGATCCCCACACCACGCAGCCGGCGGTGGAGCCCGGTGACAGCGGCTGCCTCCCCGACGAGAGCTTCCACTGCCAGCACCCTCCGTGCAGGATGAGCATCGCCGAGCTCGACCCCTCCATCGCCGTGGTGGGTTCCTGCTCCCCATCCCCCAGGGAGCAGTGCTGGGGCCCCTCTGTTCCACAGCTCTCTCCTTCCCCAGGGAACTGGCAGAGGCAGTGGGGATGGGCTGGGCACTCTGCAGTGCTGTGCTCTGGTCAGGTGCTGCCCCGGGTTTTGGTGACAGCCATAAAGCAGCTCCTTGTGCGGGAAGCTGTCCCAGGGAAGTCCCCCTTGCATGGCAATTAAATGCCATTCCTCCTGGGGCTGTGTCCTTCTCTCAGGTTTAGTCTGGGCTTTGATTCCTGTCTTGATGGGCAGATCCGCAGCTATTCCTGAATCCATATGAGGATGCACTGTGGCTTGTTTTCTGTTGAGCCTGAGATGCCTGCCCTTTTTTTCCATGGGGGTTGTTCCTCCTGGTTTTCCTTCTGCAGTAGAGCAGCCATTAATGATTCCAGCACTTGGATAGCCTGGTCAGAATCAGCCTTTGTGGAGTGTTCACTTAACACAGGGTAGTGTTATGCATGGTTTTAGAGCAAGGCAGTTGGGTGTAGATAACTGCTCACAATCCTGATCACGTTGCTTGGCATTAATACAGGGTCTTAGGTCTGAAATAATCAATCTAAAATATAGAAGGATAAAATCTTTTTCTCTTCTTTTCAGGGCTTTTTCTGCAACACAGAGGCAGACTTTAATGACTGGTGCCAGCAAATCAAAAAGGTTTGTGTTTATAGATCTGGTCAGACATTGGAACAGGCTTCCCAGGGAAGGGGTGGAGTCACCATTCCTGGAAGTATTCAAAGGCATGTGGATGTGGCACCTGGGGACATGGATTAGTGGTGGTGTTGACAGTGCTGGATTAACAGCTGGACTCAGTCTTGGAGGTCTTTTCTAACCTTAATGAGTCTAATTCTACTCTTACTGAAAGGAGTATCAGGTATTGTCTTGTTGCCAAACCACTGCACAGAGACCATGTTCTCAGCAGCATGATCCCATTTTAAAGCATATTAAAACAGTTTATTAAACTACCAAGGAGAGCATAGCTCCGAAATTCTGTTGGTGACACAAGTAAAAGATTTGAAAAGCATTTTTCCAGCTGCAGTGAAGTGCCAACAGATCGTTATTACCCCCTAAAGAGCCCCAGGAGTGCAGAGCTGTTGGTTCTCATGGCTGTGCTCTGTCTCCACAGCTGGCCCTGGTCAGGGGAGCGCTGCCCATGTTCGAGCTGGTGGAACGCCAGCCCTCGCACTTCTCCAACCCCGACGTCCTGAATCTCACACCAGGTGAGGCCACGCAGGGAGGGAGGGAGGGAGAGCTGGGGTGAGCCGGTCCCTTTGGTTTTCTGGAAATTTTGAGGTTGCACAGTGGTTTCTGATATGTTCCTGTTCATTCCGGAGTTTGAGCTGGAGTTCCTGGATCAAGTGATCTGGTTTTTTTGGCTTTCAACTAGTGGTTTGCAGATCCCAGTGTCTCAGGATGATTTTTAGAACGATTCTGTGAATGGGGATGGTGACTGAGAAGGAAAAACAAGCTCACAGGCTGTCACAGTAATGTGAATCTAGGATTTCTTAAGGGATGCTTGGAGGAATCAAAAGGGTCCATTGAAAAGGCTGAAAGCTGAGTAGTTATGTAATGAAAATGGTCCAAGACAGGGCTGGTCACACTTAGTTCCAGCATAAGGCACTCCTTCCTGGCATGTACCACTGCCAGTGTGAGAAGGAACAACTGCTGGCCACCAGTCTTGACTGTCAGGCTCTGCTTATCTTGTCCATAACATGCACAAACATTGCAGGAGATAGAGAGGCATTGGCAGCTTCTGCCAAGAGCAGTGAGTGTGTGTGGGCAAACCCACCCTGACACCAGGCACCAGGCTGCCTCCTGCACCTGCACCCTGTGCTTCCTCACTGTCTCCCTGTAGCATGAACTTTCAAAGCCTTCCTTATTGCACTGTCCTGTGCTGTAAGAGTGCTCGATTCCCTTAAGCTGCCAATCGATCCTTGCCTCTCTTAAATTGTCCCCAATTGTTGCCTTTCCTACTCTTAAAAATGTTTTTGTAGTGGACTGCTTGTCCTTCTTCCTCTTCCCTGGCTTGTACTGACTCTTCCATCTGCCATGGCCATTCTGTTTGGCGTAGTCCTGTTCCTCACTAGGAGGAGTAATTGAAGTTGGAGCCCGTTTCAGTGCCTAAAGAGGCTCCAAAAGAGCTGGAGAGGGCATGCAGTGACAGGACAAGGGAATGGCTTCAGACTGCCAGAGGGCAGGGTTAGATGAGATAGTGGGAAGAAATTCTTCCCTGTGAGGGTGCTGACACACTGGCACAGGTTGCCCAGAGAAGCTGTGGCTGCCCCATCCCTGGAAGTGTCCAAGGCCAGGTTGGACAGGGCTTGGAGCAACCTGGAATAGTGGAAGGTGTCCCTGCCCATGGCAGTGGGTTGAAATGAGGTAAGCTTTACGGTCCCCTCCAACCCAAACCATTCTGACATTCTGTGACTGTCCAGCCTGAGTTAATACAGGTTTCTCCTTCCTCAGTTTGCCCATTGGTCTCACCTGAATTTCCCCTGTGCTAAAGTTGCTTCCCCTTTAGGTGTGAGCTCCTTCCTCACCATATGTTGGAAGGATGGACAGGAGGGATCAACTATACTGTACAATTGCTTTTGGGAGAGTGCATGTTGTGTAATCACATTCCCTAACAGTTGTACCAAAGGTAACTACAGTAGAAACAATTCTCCGATACATGGCAGGAATGTATCCCTTAATTGAGCCAGAAACCTTCATGGATATTAGTCCAGAACTGGGCAAGTTCTCTTTATTTTGAGCCTCTTGAGGCAGAACAGTCTCCTGCTAATGCAGAGTTGGGGCACAGCAAGGTTGTACTGAACAGTCACAGCAGAGTTGTTTTGGGGATCTGTGAAAGGTGACGCACTTCTGTGCTCCATATAATTCTCTCCAGTGCATTTTCCATGCCATTGACATGTTCTCATCCCTGCTCAGAGCCTTCACTCGGGTATGTCACTGAGTCTTGGAACTTGTGGGCACTTGGCACTCAAATTGTGATGCCCTCCAGCTGCTGGTCTCACAGTCAGGGTGTCACACGGAGGCAGTGCTTTCTTCTTCTCTTCCAGACTCCTCCGATGCCGACAGATTGGAAAGGTTCTTTGACTCAGAAGATGAAGACTTTGAAATCCTGTCCCTTTGAAAACAAATAGGAAACTGACTCTGCAAATTTGT
This sequence comes from Manacus vitellinus, assembly GCF_001715985.3. Classification (NCBI taxonomy): domain Eukaryota; kingdom Metazoa; phylum Chordata; class Aves; order Passeriformes; family Pipridae; genus Manacus; species Manacus vitellinus. Next base: position 2,927,325 of record NW_021940687.1, read on the forward strand.
GTATGTGTGGGGAGAAGGGGGGAGGGAAGCTCCTTGGAGAGCCTGGGGCTACCGGTTTTCAATAGGCGCTTGCTGCCATCCCCGCCTCTTGTCCATCCCGGCATTCCGTGCAGCCTCGGAGCAGAGCGCGCAGTGTCTGCGGTGGGATGAAGAACCAAGTGGGTGTTACAGCCTTACTGGCTGCAGTCAGAATTTCTCAGCAGCAAACAGTTGCTGGAAGTGGATGCAGTGGTGCTTAGGAGTTCAAAGCCTATCTGTTACATCAGCAGGTCAGCTGGGCCTTCCGGGGGAGGCACGGGAATCAGCAGAGTGCTGGATCCTTCCGTGGGGACTCCCCGCTGAAGCTTAAGTAGAGCCCACCCATCATTTTGCAGGAGAAATGTCCAGTTAATGCCTTTAGCAGCTTCTCTTCTCACTGGCCAACCTGGACTGCAGCTCACAATGCCAAGGAACAGCAGCCACGTCCCACAGACAGCTGTGAAGCCTCTGGAGTGCAGATCCCTACGGTACAACTCCTGTTCATGCTCTGCAGGACACAGCGCTTCCTCTCCTGCTCACCCCCTATGGAAAGGGCACTGAGGGAACTTCCAAGTCACTGGGAATTCAACAAGTGAATGGCTGCCTGGGGAAGTGTGGAACAGAGCTGTGCTGCTGAGAAGGAGCATCTCAATCCCAGTTTAAATAACAGCAGAGAGAATGGAAGAATAGAAAATGTGTGTGTTGCTCAGTGAGTCAATCCATGTGCTTCTACAATGTAATCTCTACAGCGAGTACCTTCAGGAAAGCTGCTTTGAGCAGAGAACTGGATTCCATAGGCCTGGAAAGAGACCCAGCTGGGAGAGGTGAAACAGGACAGCGGAGATCTGCCGGGCTCCTGCCTGTGCCCTCGTGCGCTGGCACAGCGTCTGGGGAGTTAATCCTGTCGTACCAAAAACGTGAGCTGTGAAACTCCTCAAGGTGCCCTCGGTGCACTGATCAGCAGTTCCTCCAGCTACTCCTGTCAGACATTCCATTTCCAAAGCAGAAGAGGCACCTGAAGGTCGGTAGGATTCCAAGCTGTTGGTACCTTGACTCTGCCTGCCCCCCTCCCTGCAGAGTGTGCACAGAGGTACTGTAGGAGCCAGCCTGGAGAAACCCCTGTCAGGTAATCATCCCAAACGGGCAGAATGCCTTGAGAAGGTCCAATTATACTGGCAATTTTAGCTGCTTTAAGGTGGTAGCTCTGCCTGGGGCTCTTCTCCACACAGAGAAGGGTGGAGCAGAGCTGTCTCTTTGCAAACTGCAAGGGAAGTTGCTGCCGTAGTTCCTTGGTGCATGCTGCACACTGCAACCCCGTTCACAAGGCTCTGGTTTGTGCATTCGGGTTTGGAACCTGTCAGATGATGGTGTTGTGACCAAGGGTGGTGCCACCTGGGTAGACATGACCCGTTTCCCCTGTGACTGACCTACTGATGCTCTGTCCCTGTGCTATCCGAAAGCAGAGGTTTGAACTGGGAACCACAATGCTTCTGTCACTAAATTATTATTTGCTGCTTTCTGCCTGCTTCTCCTCTTCTCTCATGTAGTCAGGGGAAGAGGCAGCAGAGGAAGTGGGGCTGTGCTCCATTCATCTGCTTTCAATTTCTATCTGAATAAACAGATCTAAAATCTTTGCCTGTTCTAATGTCCTTGCACGAGTTGAAAGAGGTGGTGGGTGGCATTCCAGTGACCCTGCCCTGTGATAGGGAATGCTGTAACCAGTTTCAATAACCATTATTCCTGTTTTGCCATGCAGCAGCAGGACACAGAGCTTTAACTGGAAGGCTGTACGCTCTGTTGGCATGGGCAGGTCCTTTTCATTGAGATCTCATCACTCAGGACACATCACCCTCTTGATCTGTTCACCAGAAGAATCAGTACCTAAAGGGGCTCCAAGAGAGATGGAGAGGTTTGGACAAGGGCCTAGAATGAGAGGACAAGGGGGAATGGCTTCCCACTGCCAGATGGTTAGATGGGATATAGGGAAGGAATTCTTCCCTGTGAGGGTGCTGACACACTGGCACAGGTTGCCCAGAGAAGCTGTGGGTGCCCCATCCCTGCAAGTGTCCAAGGCCAGGCTGGATGGGGCTTGGAGCAACCTGGGCTAGTGGAAGGTGTCCCTGCCCATAGAACAAGATGATCTTTAAGGTCCCTTCCAACCCAAACCATTCTGTGATTCTACTGCTTATTTCACGTTCATGATTTCATGGTTAAGGACAGCTCAGCCAGACAGGTTTTTACCCGAGTGTTAACACAACCCCAATAACAGAACTAAGCTCAGCTGTCTAAGATCTTTAACAGGTATTTCTGGCTTTTCAGTCAGGCCCTTAAAGCTAATAATTAAAAGACTTCCCTGTGTGTTGTCTTGTGTCAGTGGTGCTGTCAGGGCCTGATTCAGCATTACAGGCACTCATCTGCTTCACCAGAAGTGTTTGGCTGCCAAGTGCTGGGCAGCTGTGGAGGGAAAGGAGCAGCTTTTTCCATTTCAGCTGATGTCTGTATTAGCAATTTTGCTTTAAACATTTAGCTTTCCTTTCCCTGCAAGGGAATCAGTTCAATCTGCCTCTCTCTGAGAGTTCGAGCAGGAGATTAATGCAGTCCACCCTGCTACAAGGTGTGTTAACTGTCCAGCAGAGACATGAACTCTCCTGGGCATCCCCATCTCTCAGTGCCCCTTGCAAATGATTTAACATTCCAGTTTGTTGTGGTTTGCTGGTTGTTAACTGCTGGCTTAGGTGATTCATAGCTGGTCTGGTTTGGCAGCCCTTATGGGCTGTTTAAATTGCACTGAGGGGTGTGTAGGAGCCACAGATTGATTCCCCTCATCTTAGCCAGTCTAAAATAGCTTATGTGCTACTCACCCTCCAAACTGGCCTTGCTGTGAGCTAATCCATCTATTGCAGGCTCTTACCTGCTCACAGCACTTTTCTGTCCCATTCTCAGTGCACATCTGGGAAGGAGGCCTGAATTCACCTCTCCCTTCATTCCACAGCTCCAGCAAACAGCTTTCCTTGGATTTAGAGCCTGAACTGCAGCACTTTCACCTCCCATGTGCCCTTCTAGAAGATAAATGATCATACTGGGGAAAAAAAATGCCCTGTGCCAAATGCTTAAAAATAATAATTTATTAGCAAGTCCTCTACAAACCGGTTTGAGCATGCAGGGTGCATTTACTAGAGAGGCAGAATAATCAGAAACATGGCAGTTCCCTGGAACTGGAAACTCTCCATGCTCAGGGGTGGCCCTGGGCTTCACACCCACATCTGCACCCCAGGACTCGAGCTGCAACAAGAGCTCCTGTTTGGGATAGGGAAGTTTTTACCAAGAATTTGATTCATGCTTATGGCATATTCATTTAAAAAATGTGGAAGGGACTATGGAGGGGGAGGAGCAGATGAAATAACAAGGACATCAGCATCGTTGGACCCAGAAGAATACTCAGGATCTGAGCTGTAGCTACTGGAGAGTGATATGTAAGGGAGTCATCCATGAGGTGAGCTTTCCCCTATTCCTTTAGACCTGCCCTGTATCAAGTCTTATTTCCAGAGTTCTTCCAGAGGTTTATTCTGAACCTCCTCCATGGTTTTCTCTGCAATGGACTTGATTTCTCTGTGCAAGTCTTCTATGCTCTGTGAAGCATCCACTGTCTGTTTCCAAGACAAAAAAAAAAAAACAAAACAAAACAAAACAGGATAGATACAGAAAACACAGAAACATGTTACTGGACACCAGAAAATGAGAAAATCTTTGCTGTTAACACCTGCTCCTCCTCATTACTCAATATTGTTACTGTTCCTGAGCAGTGAAATGAGCTAATTATACCTCCTGTGCACTGTTTCTGGAGTGGAACTGGGAAAAATCTATTTAGGAATAGACATTTAAGAAGTAGATGTGGGGCTGGGTGAAGGGAAACAGAAGAAACTGCTGTTGCATGTTGTTTGCTGACACTCTTTGGGATGTGTTAGATACATAGAGGCAGGTAAGCTGAGATTCATCACTGGTGCTCCAAGAGCTGACCAGGGTGTTCTGCAACAGGGAAGTGCCCTCTGCCACAGCCCACAGTGCCCTTGGCTGGTCCCCAGCATGTCCCCCTGACCAGGAGCAGGAAGGGGGAGCACAGGGATATGATGGGCACAGTTTGGGAGCTCTCATGAGAGACCCCCACCCCAGTCCATGACCAGCCCATTGGGGTTATTTCCTCACCTTCCAGTTCAGGGTCTTGTCTTCCATCAGACAATAGAAGGACTGCAGAACTTTCTCTTGGAAGGAGCTGGATTCATAACGTTCATGTCCATAGTTCCCTCGTTCTGCTGCTTCTTCCGGGCTTAACTGGAGAAACAGGATCAGGTCTGGCTTTGGGAGTCCCACGTCGGGCTGTTTGCACCAGTCCAGGCAGAAGTTCTGTCCCAAACAAAGACAACCAAACTTGAGGTGAAAGAAACACAAAAAGCAATAATATCCCAGCTTACCATGTGGGAATTCAGTCCTGGTAATTTGGGGGGGAGCAGGTTTTGCTGGGTGCTGTGCACCCCTTGTGCTCACTTGAGTTGGACAGAGCTAAAGATTTTAATGCCTCTTCTGCAGAGCCCTTCAGAGCTCTACCAAGGCACATCCTGAGCCTCCTCACAGCCTGTATCAGTCCAAAACTCGTGCCTGGTCCAAAAGAAAGCTGCTCCCAAATACAAACACCACACAGCTTCCCTGTGGATCTCTGAGCCCATGGAGGCTCCTTTTCAACACTCACTTACCCAGGAATTTCAGTCCAGACACAAGAGAAGCAGTTCTCCAGTTTCTGGATCTTGTTGACTGATCTGAAGACTTCCATCAGGGCACGTGAATCCATGATGTTGTGGGGAGACCATGGAGGCTTGTCCACTTAATGCTCATCCAAATCCTAAATCCCTCTTTTAAGAGGAGCAGGCAAATCTGCCCTCCAGTTTCTCCCCAGATGTTCTGTATCCCAGCAGTCTGGGTGTTTTTTGGATGCATATGCAGTGGAGTTTTTAATCCCTTGAGGGTGTGATAGAAGCTGGAAGTGCCACAGCATCTTGGACATGAGCTCTGGCTGCTGGTAACTACTGTGTTAGATATGGGCATCAACATCTTCCCTCCTTCTGGGAATGCTTCTGGAGTGAAAAACATGTCAAACTCCACTCCTTTAACAAGTAGATGAGATCCCTTCTAGCAAAGGATGCCATCCCTGCTTCCCAAGAGTTGCATCCATATGCCTGAGTGCTGCAGGTTGACAGCTGCAGTCAAAGAAATGTAGACACTTTAAGACATTTTTCCCCCCACTGGATAGCAGAACATTCCTTGCTGTGCCCATATGGGCTTGGGATCATAATTTTGGAGTGACTGACTCAGCCTGTGTTACATGTCTTCGCTCCTAATTTGGGGCCTTTGCAGACACCCAATTAGCACCTTAATGCTTTAATGCATCCATCTCAGGGTTAAGCCCCACTGTCCAGGCTTGGGGAAGCAGGAGGGTGGACAAAGATGTAGGTGAGGGTGCAAGGCATGGGGACCCAGATCTCCTCAATCCTCCCAGGAAGCAGGAAAAGGCTTGGGCAGGAATTAATGCAGGACACTGGTGCTGCAGGCCTGGCTTCAGCTTCTGTGACCACAGGGTGCTCTTTGAGGATTGAGGGCTACTCAGCAGGAATGGGGCTCATCTGATGGAATGGGACAAGAGTGACTGTGCAGAACAGGGAGGCTGACAGAGCTGACTTGTCCTGGAAGCAGGGACAGGCCCAAAAGGCACACGTGGGAACGTGAGAACTTCAGGCTAAATGAAGAAAGTCACTTTTTACTCTGAAGGTGAGCAAAGAAGAGCCCAGAAAGGAGTGGATCTACATCCCTGGAGAGACTCAAACCTTGGCTGGATGTGGGCCCGAGTCAGCCCTGCTGGAGGCTGGGCTTCATGACTTCCACACGTGCTTTCCAACATAAGTGGTTCTGTTATTCTTTGCAAGTTTATGGGCCAGCAGTCAGAGCAAGCACGGAGAGTCTTAAATAAACTCCTGGAATCATTCTCCAGAGTCAAACAGGTCAGCTTCCAGTCCAGGAGTCTGTCCAGATTTACAGAAAGCAACCAAATGAGTTTCTTTGTTCTGGGGAAGGGCAGACCCGGACAAACACACTATGTCAACACCTGAGCTGAAACTTCCAGCCCTCACTTGCAATCCTCATTTCCCAGCAGGATAATGGCCCCTGGGCCACTCACAGCAATGGCATCTACCTGGAGCTGCTCCCCCAAACAGAGAGAGGGGCAGGGGCTGCTGCAGGACTCACTCACCCCTTTGGCATTCGTGAAGGCCACTCCAGAGAAGGCGTATCTGTCAACCACGATCGTGATCCCTTGGTGTAGCTTCTCTTTCATCAGTGGTCTGAAACCATGTGGGAGAAAAAATAATGAAGTTAGTTACACTCCTTTGTAGTGACAGAAATGAAAGGAGTTCCATCTAAAAAACCAAGTATGTCAGTATTACCAGAGATCACTGTCAGGGTCAGCTGTGATGCAGACAAAGAGCTGTTTGTATTCTCTGACAGGCATTAACCAAATATCCTTTCAAGACACCCAAATTCAGGGTGCCAAGGGCTGGGCACTGCTCTAGGCAGCTCCAGGGTTTACAGGCAAGATCACAACTGAACTGTATTGATATGAATGACCCTCTTTAGGTGGTGCAGTAGATTTGTGATACGCTCTGCCCCCTTTATTTACAATGACAGTTCTTATTAGAGCTCATTCATCTGCCTTACTCACAGTTTCCTTGTCACTGCCACTACAGCAGAGCCACAAAAGCTTTTCTGTAAAATGAGAACATTTTGCAATATAGGTTTCCAGGTGAAAACAACAGCCAACACCCACTTCCCCACCTCCACACACGAAGACTTGGGGGCTAAAGCAAGGACAGCCAGTCATGGCTGAACCCAGCCTTTGGCTTGAGGGGAAATTTGGGGGTAATTCCTTAACCATTGTCACTCACAGGGACTGCCTGGCAAAGCAAGGCCTCTTCAGGGAAAAGAGTAAATTCACAGTCTAGGCTGGTTCAGTCTCAGCTCCCCAGTTCTTTAATCCAGTATGG
>NW_021940687.1:2936525-2971225 GCF_001715985.3 Manacus vitellinus
AGGGGTCCGCTCACACCCCTCAGACACACACACAAACATGCACACAGTGGGCAGGGGGTCCGCTCACCCCACACACGGTGGGCAGGGGGTCCCGGGCCGCTGGTGCCGGGCCGGTGCCGGCCTGCGAAGGCCCGTGGTCTGGTGCACAAGCTCCGCTGAGGCGAACAGCCGGCTCACGGTACGTGACTCGCAGGATGGTTTGGTTTGGGAGGGGCCTTAAAGCCCCTCCCATTCCAACTCCCTGCCACTGGCAGGGACACCTTCCGCTAGACCAGGTCGATTCGAGGATTTATTGGTATTTTTAATTGCAGGTATTGAAAACCTGCCGTGCGAGCTGCAGAGGAACTTCCAGCTGATGCGGGAGCTGGACCAGAGAACAGAAGGTGTGTTCAGGTATTTTGGCAAGTGAAAGCACAGAGAGTCTCACCTGAAGGATGGGAAGAGCCCAGGGGAGACTGGACTTTAGAGGATGTGTCTCCCCTTATTGCTTTTCCTTTTCTCATCCCGAGGGCTCTGCAGTGTTTGTTTCTTCTCTGTGAGGGCTGCAGCTCCCAGGGCTTGGGTTTGTGTTCAGCCCTGGAGTTTTACTTTGTAGCTGTGTGATCACTGTACCTGATGACCCCTTGGAGGGTCTTGCTTGCTTACATTCCCATATCTACCAAGTCCTAGGTTGCTGTGTGCTTTACAGGACCATTTTCTTTTTCCTTTTGACTGCACAGTAAAGACTTTCAGTTTGAACCATTAGAACAGTAAGTAACTGTGCAGCAAACAGAATATTCTGCATGTGGGAAGAGGGGGTGAAGCTTGTGAAGCCGTGGTTTGGTTTCTGATCTTAACTCTGAATTAACCCTTGAAGTAGCTATAAAACACTTGAAAAAAGCAGAATCACACCACAAGAGTTGAAGAGTGAATACCTTTGACTTAATTTTTTTTTAATTGCTTTTAAAAAGGAAAATACGTTGAGGAATTGAGGGGAGTCTAAAAACTTTCAGGAAGGGTCTCCTGAATACCATAGAGAAGTAGAAGAGCCAAAATACCTGCTTTGGAAGACAACTCTCTCCCTTTGCCTTTCAGATAAGAAAGCAGAGATCGACAGCCTGGCCGCAGAGTACATCGAGTCAGTGAAGAACATGCTGCCTGAGGAGCGAGTGGAGCACCTGAAGAAGATCCAGAGTGCCTACAGCAAGTGCAAGGAGTACAGTGATGACAAAGTGCAGCTGGCCATGCAGACCTATGAGATGGTGAGGCTCTGGAAAAACGGGCACGCTCTGGAGTGGTGCACGTGGAGGCACTGCCACCGCATCAGCTTCTCCTGGCCTATCTATTTTGTTGCTTAAAATCTTACTGAAACAAATCATTGGTTCTCAAGCTTAGTTTCCTCACTGTTGCCATTCCCAAAAAGCACCTCCTCCTGTGTCACTGGGCTTTGTGCCAAGAAGGCTTCTCTTGTGCTGAAGAATTAATGAGTTTATCTCCCTTGGAAGTTGCTCTGTCAGTAGTACCCGTCTGCTGTGTGATAATGCCAGAGAATTTTCCCCACTCCCTCCTCCCCAGCAGCTCCTCTGTCAGCTGATAATTTATTTGGGGCTGGTCTTGGTTGCAAACAAGGTTTTTTAAGTCAACTGCAGTACTTTATTGTGGAGGAATGAAGGAGATCTGCTCCATTGCCTTGGTTTATTGGACATCGAAATTTCCTCAATGAACCTTGTGGGAAAATCCTCTTTCTTAAGATCTAGCTTTCCACTTTTTTATTCTTCTGCTCCTACTCCTGTGACCCTGTAGCTGCCCCTTGAGAATCCTTATCTCTATGTGTTTTACCCCCTGGATAAAACTCGAGGGAATCCTTCTGACTGTGCCAAGTGTGTGTTGTCCAGCATGTGGAGATGCTTTGGGTTGTGCTGCATCTACAGATGTTTTCTTGCCCTCAAACACTTCAGAGAAGGAAACTGTCACAGGAATATCAGTGGCCTAGATAACTGGCCAACTAATTTGATGACGGAGTGTTGCAGTGGCACAATTTGGGGGTGGTGGCTTAAAATACCTTTGCCACATCCCTGTTGTGTAAGTCACATTGTTGCAGCCAGGGTAGTACAAGGTACTTTAATTGATGTGCATTGATTTGATATTGGGGATAGTCAGTTTCTGCTTGTGTTTATTACTATATTTCTTTAATTAGCATGACAGTGTAGTACCAGGGGGAAAAGATGAACTTATCCACTCGATGCATTTCAAGGGCAATATTTGAACTGTGAAAATTGTAGGGACTAACAAGTTATTTTTAGTACCTCTCATCGTGTTTTGTTCTGCAAACAATTAGCCTGAGTTCCTTTGACTCTCCCTCATGTCACCTCCCTTTCTCTTTGCCCTGGAGGGACTGGGTCCCCTTGCTTTTCGACTCGTTTTCTCTCCGCCTCCGTTCGCTCCGTGTGTGCCATTTCCCTTTTCCCCGCCTTGTCCTGCGCTCCCACACTCTGTTGGTGGCGATAACAGCCAAGCCTTAGCCCTTCCTGTTTTCGTGGGGGGCTCTTTTTGGGGGTTTTTCTTTGTGGCTGAGTCTGTGGTTTCCCCTGGGTGCAGGTGGATAAGCACATCCGCCGGCTGGACGCGGACCTGGCGCGGTTCGAGGCCGATCTCAAAGACAAACTGGAAGGCAGCGACTTCGAACCCCCTGGATCTCGGAGCCTGAAAAGTGGGTGAATTTTATGCAATTGAGAGCCTTTTCCAGCACTGCAGGAAGGCCGAGATGTTAAAACAGGCCCTTATTTCTGGAAGAGGGAAAGAAGTGCACCATAGTTGCTCTGCTTGGCTTTAATGCTCTTCAAGATATTTACACTGGGCAATAGATAAAGAGAAATGTAGTGCTGGGATCAAAGTTGGTGTTTCTCAGATCACCCTGAGGTTGTAGGGAGGGAGCTGGCCAAGGGGCAACTGACTGTGCCAAACCTGCACTGATGTGTGTAAAGGTGTGAGTTTCAACCTTGATCTGTTACTGAGTAAGTTCTGTGCTCTTTTTGAAGGGAGATTTGCCTATTTTCCTCCTTTTACCAGAATCTGAATACTAATCAAGCTGGAAAAAAAGCAGGAAAAATTAGGAGGTAAAGGAAGATACCAGTTTTTGTAGTGTAGACTGAAATCTTGTGTGATTACAGTGACATTTGAGAGTGAATAACAGCAGCACAGCACAGCTTTATGCCTCTCAACTATGAAATAAGGGGTAAGAGCAGGGAGGTGGAGATAAAAGTTACTTTAGTTACTGAGTAACCTATTAACTGTTTAAAAATGCACTGAGATTTAAAAAAAATACTGCCAGTCTAATCAAATGTGATGCTGTTTATATGTTGTGCTAAAGCACTGCAGTGCTTTGATTGCCAAAAGAGTTTGGGGCTCAGTTGTACTTGCTAATTTGGTTTATTTGTGGCATAAAAATGAGTTTCAGAGTCAGCATATTCAATTACAGATGAAATAAGGATTGTCCAATTCCATTTGAAATGAGAATTTCAAGACAATAACTGCATCAAAAGAATGACACCCGGGGATGTTTCTGCCACCCAAATAGGCTGAAAAGATGTGGCTGTTTTTCCTTTCTAGAGGGACGGAGTCAGAAAGACAAAAGGAGCTCTCGTGGCCGAGGCAGGAGAACATCTGAAGAAGATACACCAAAGAAAAAGAAGCTGAAAGGAGGGTAAGGCAGAGCCAGGCACAGCTCTGGGGACTTGTGCTTGACACTTCATGAATTTTCCACGAGGTCGTGTTACCCTATTTATGACTCGTGTCCGGATGGTTAGAGTGTTCTGCTCTTACACCATTTCATTACTGTCCTGCTTGGGACGAGCCAGCTTTGTTAATTAACTCCTTGGTTGGCATGTGGAAGCTCAGCATGCTTGGAACACTCTGACTGGAAGGACAAGATCAGCCCCTCTGTTGCTGTTGGCAAGCTGAGAGAAAATAGCTTTGATTTTTGTCACATGGCTATTTTTAACAGTGGCTTGTCAGGGTGGTAAAAAGAAATACTTGTCCATCAGGACAGAAACTGATGTTGTATTGTTGTTCTGGAAATCTTGGAGAATTTAGGGGAGTGTTTTCAAAGGATCGTGTCCTACATATCCTTGAATAATCTGATTTGGTTTTGGGAAGCAAGGAGGAAGGCATGTCCCCTCTCTGGGATGTGATTTGAATAAAAAGGGGCTTTGTTTATTCTGATACTTTCAATTGGTTAAATGGTGGGGCAGAAAACTAAAAATAGTTTCTGTGAACTGCTACTGACATGTCAGCACATTCCTGGCAGAGCAAGAGGGTTCACTCATACCTGACAATGAGAAAATAATGTATATTATTATGGGGGGAAAAAGCCCAAACAGGTTATTCTGCCCACAAACAGGAGTGATCTGTAGGTAATTTTGTTACTTTAGTCACGGCATCTACAAGTAATTTTCTTAATCCTTTACAGTCATACTGTGTTTGATCAACCTATTTTATTATTTTAATTATTGGATAATATGTGATAATATAATTTAAACTCTAAAGTAGGGTGAGTGTGGTTTAGGGGAGATAATTGTAAAATACTAATTTTCCCGAGTGGGACTCAGATCTTTGAACCCCAGAATGCTTTGGGTTGGAAGGGACCTTAAAGACCATCTTGTTCCAACACCCTGCCATGGGCAGGGACACCTTCCACTAGCCCAGGTTGCTCCAAGCCCTGTCCAACCTGACCTTGGACACTTCCAGGGATGGGGCAGCCACAGCTTCTCTGGGCAACCTGTGCCAGGGCCTCCCCCCCTCACAGGGAAGAATTTTTTCCCCAAATTCCATCTAACCCTCTGGAAGTGGGAAGCCATTCTCCCTTGTCCTGTCACTCCAGGCCCTTGTAAGACAGTGTTTCCTGCAGCTGGGAATGTTTTGTCCTCACTCTTTCCTTGCCCACAGGTCTGAGTTTGCTGATACCATCCTGTCAGTGCATCCCTCAGATGTCCTGGACATGCCAGTGGATCCCAATGAACCCACCTACTGCCTGTGTCACCAGGTGTCCTATGGGGAGATGATTGGCTGTGACAACCCAGATGTAAGCACTGGAGATATGGTTTATTTTTGGATATTTGCAGTATCCCAACCCTGTGGAATCTGAGGAGGGGGCCCTTGCTCTGTTAGATCATACCAAATGACAGGAATGTTTGTGAACCACTAAGCATCTCTTGGGGTTTTTCCTTTCTGTTTTGCAGTGCCCCATCGAGTGGTTCCACTTTGCCTGTGTGGACCTGACAACCAAACCAAAAGGGAAATGGTGAGTGTGACAACATACAGCTTTGGGATTTTTATCAAGCTGCAGTTTACCTCAACAAGAATTAAAATGACAACAAGAATTAAAACCCCATTGTGACCCTTCCTGACAGAGGAGCTTTACTCTTCTCATCAGAAGGTTTGCATCCTCTATGATTGGGGATTGTGTTTGAGGGTAGAAGGTACAAAGGGAACCTTCTTTCTAAAATCCATTTCCATGGGAGTCTTGGCTTCTAGTGGGAGCAAAACTGCCTGTCAAACAGGTTTTGCCCTGAGGTTTGTGTAATGTGTACAGGTTACAGCTGAGGTTTGCTGTACTGTCACTAGTTGTGGCTCTGCTTATAACTGAGAGACATACATTTTTTTCACTTCTGGAGGCAGATTTTGAAGACTTGTCAGGGTGTTACTTAAGTATGTGCTCATCTTGGGAAGAATCATGGACTTGATCTGTACTTAGATTCAAGCACTCCATTAGATAAAACTAAGTAACAGTGTACCTGTCAGAAACAGTCTTAAGTGTTCACAAATAGTAAAAGCAGTTCTTGGGCTCTGTGCTGTTAATTTCAGGAGCTAATTACTGTCTCTTTTTCCCTGTAGGTTTTGTCCTCGTTGTGTTCAGGAAAGAAAGAAAAAGAAGTAAGGAGTAGAGGAGAATGCACCGCCGAAGCAAGAAGAATTTAATATATTCCTTTATTCACGTTGCAATATTACCTTTGATTATTTTTTGTTAATCTGCCCTCCATCTTTTTCCGGTATGGTATTTAATTATCCAGTGGCCAGTTGTAATTCCTGTTCTTTCACAAGAAAATGACTTTGGGAGGGAGTCCCAAATCCCTTTGCCACAGAGATTTTATTTATGTTACTCTTGCACAGTAATATTGAGAGGGTGTTGCCTTTCCTGGCTGTTTCCATTTCCCTGAAGATCCTTTAAGTACCTCACTGTGAAGATGAAACCTACAGTATTCTTGGAGAGAGAGAGAGAAGGTTGGATTTATTCAGAAAATAAGATGAAGGCCTGACTTGTCAGCTGTGACTGCCTGTGTGGGTAAATCAGGAAATCAGGTTTTAGGGAGAGGCTCCATGAGGACACTGTGTTTGTTCCCATGATGGTGTGGCTCTATGTTCTAGTTTTTTATTGGGCCACATTTGCATGTTCTTGACTTCTTTAAGCTGCCTTTCAGATGATGAATGTGAATCCTTGTGTTGACACAGTGTCAGTGGCTGCATGGAAGGGAGAGAGGAAATCAGGAGTAGGAAAGCAAAAGTCTTTGTTTTCTTACTTCCTGAGTTACAGTGGATGCAGAAGTTGAGGGTTGACCAGAGATAAGTCTTGTCTTTATATCTGTCTCCTGCATTATAAGGTTTACCTGCCTACAATGAAAGATGTAGTGGGGAAGGACTGTTCTGCTGGTGGAGGGGGGAAAGGAAAGCCCCCAACTCCTGAAGTTTGCTGGCCGTGGTCCCTGAGGGGTGTTGGCTCTGTGCAGGGCTGTGAGCTGCTTTCCTTACCAGTGTGCAGGAGCTCTTGGAGACTGCTGCAAAGGCATGAAGAAACTTCCAGATAAACTTTTCTTCTGCTGAATCAGCAGTACAGGAGATTAAAAACACTTCTCAGACTCTGGCACCTGTTTTCAAAAGGAAAAAGGCTTTTCCTGTTTTACTGAGCCTCTTAATCATGTTTTGCAATGAAGAAAAGTAGAACACAGCCCCTACCACTCCTCCTCCCCTCTGTGGGACTTTGTGCCTTGCTGACATAGAGGAAACCTCTCAATCCTGAGGCAGCTTTTCTGTGAACATTTGGATTTATTGCATCTCCACTGGGAAAAAAATGCCCGTCTCCAGGGTCCTGTCATTTAAAATAAGTGTGATGTTGCATGTGGCTTCACTACGTTACATCACGGAGAGATGAAGTTTTCATAACCCTGTTTATGAGATGATGAACATTTGTCATTGCTGCCATGGAATAGCACCTGGAAAGCAGACAGAGGAATTAAAAACAGAATGCTGGAGGGAAGGAGGAGGGACAGCACAGGCACACAGACCTGAACTTAGAGGTGCAGCCAGCCCTTGTTTTCTTTCTGCCTCTTTATGAGGGCAGATCTGTGATACCTCCTGAGCCAGCTTGTAATCCAGTCACCAGTGGGTGGGAGCTGCAGCTGCTGCACTGGATTCATCCGGAGCGTTGCTGTGTCCTCATGACCTGTGTTGATGGTGTTTCAGGTTTTATTTTCCCCTTCCATCCAATGGTATTTATCTGTTTGGGGTTTTTTTAACTTTTTTCCTAAGGCTTTGTTGGTAGTGGCATCACCATAGATTAAGCATTTGATTTGAAACAGTCTCAGAATTCCACTCTAAAGGTCTTGCTGGAAGCATGCCCTGAGGGAAGAGAGCAGCTCTGCGTGAGCCTGTGTGGAGCCGACCTCCCTCAGCTCCAAAACACATTTTTAGAAGTACCTTTGGGGCTTGGAAGAGCGTTTTCCACTTTAACCAGCAATGCAAAAAAAAGGAAAACAAGCTCTAGAAGGTAGAGCCCTCAAAAGGATGGATGATTTGCTAGGAATGATGTGAGGTACAACATTCTCCTCTTCTTTGCAACGTCTCTGATGTGTAAAGCATCTGAGATCTGATACCAGCAATAAATTCTCCCATTGGGAGCACACCAGTGCAGGGCTTGGATGGGCTCAGGAGTGTCTCCTGCCCTCTTTACACCTGGTTGTTGAGAATTTTTTTTTTTAACAACTCCTTGTAGACAGAAATACCAGTAGCCTTCGCTTTTGCTTACTAAAGGATTTAAATCTGACTCTTGAATGTACAGCGTTAAATGTTTCCTGGAGGAAGGGTGACCCCTGAAGGAATGTCCTGCTAAAGATTGCCCACCCGGGGGCTCAGCTTTACCACAGCTCACCCAAACCGGAGGCCGAAACTTCAACCCAAAAATCCTACTTTTGTAACAGAATTAAGACCCGTAACCGAAAAAAAAAAAAAACAAAACAAAACCAACATAAACCTTTTTTTTTTTCCTTTCTTAACGAGAAAAAAAGAAATAAGGAATGTAAAATTTAAAAACAAATGTATATCTGTATTTTTGGATCTTGGAGATGATGGATTATATTATAAAATAAAGTATTTTTGGGAATAAAAGGTGTGAGGGGAATGCGGGGGCGGGGGGTTGGTGCTGTTGCAACCTCCGGCCGCTAGGGGGCGTTGCCCCCCCCCCAGCACTGAGCGCCTTCGCGCTGAGCGCGGGCGGGCGGCAGCGCCCCCTGGCGGCTTGGAGGTCCGGCGCACCGCGCTTCCAAGCCACGGAAAATCTTTGTCTTCTCCCGGTTTATCGGGATAATCCCGGGCTTCCCCGCCCGATCCGGATTAATTTAACCCCAAGGGGTGCGTGGCGCTGCGCTGTCGCAGCGGAAGAGACTCGCTGAGGCTCTAAACCAGCGCTGCGCCCTCCACACGCCGCCGCGTCCCCTCACGGCGAAGGTGGGCGGGGGGGAGGAAGGGGACGAGGTGCCAGAGCCGCGGGTTTCCAGGACGAGGGGGCATGGCTTCGCCGGCCCTGTGGGCTTTGCTGAGGGGCTGCCGCGGGAGGGTCTTGCGGCCCCGGGGGCCCCGCCGGGCAGGGGTTCGGCCGAGGTGGTGGCGACGAGCGAGCGCTACGCGGTGCGGAGGCTGCCCTTCGCCCGGCTGGGTGACAGCGATGTGGCGTTCTTCGAGAGGGTGATGCCCGGCAGGGTGGTCACCGGCGAGGAGGAGGTGAAGCCCTTTAACGTGGACTGGCTGAAGTCGGTGCGAGGTAAGGGAAGCCGGTTGGTAAAGCCTCCTCTCCCCCATCCCGCCCCGCTTTCCTTACGAAAAGTTTGGCAAAAGGAAATCTCGCTTTTATTTATGGCCATCGCGTCTGTGCGGACCGCGGAATGTCCTTCCCACCGGACAGCGATTCCCCGTGCTGGGAGCACCGCTGGCACAGCCTGCAGAGTCCTGTCAGTCACAGTGTCACTGCGGTGGCTAAAAAGGCCGTGGAGAAAAAGACTGCAGGCCAATGTAGTGTATAAGATAAAGAGAGCAGGCCCTTTAATGAGGCCGTAGGCCTAGAGGAATAAACACCACGCGTGCCACCCCAGACAGTGGTTCTAGGATTTTATAATAAGGGCCATCCAATCCCAGATCTGTCCACCCCTGGTTCTGCCCCCTGACACGCCCCTTCGGGAATTGGGCCTGGGGGCGTTTGGGACCCCTTCTTCTTCATCTTCTTCAAAGCAAGTACAGTCCTTGGAGTTCCTCCAAAGTTCTGGGCTTGGAGGTCACTGTGTCTGTGAGATATCTCCTGGTCCAGGCCTAGAGTGAGATATTCTTAAACAGGGGTGTTTTTCTACAATTTTACCTTGAAAAGGAGACTAAACATGCTAAAGGAATTTATAGGGATTGATAAAGGGTAAGGGATATAATACCTTCTGAGCTGGGAGGGACCCCCAAGAATCATGCAGTTCAACCTTTGGCCCTGCACAGACACCCCAACAACCTCACCCTGTCCCTCAGAGTGTTGTCCACTCACTCATTGAGCTTTGGGAGCCTTGGGGCCGTGACCACTACCCTGGGGAGCCTGACCACCCTCTGGGGGAAGAACCTTTCCCTGATACCCAACCTAAACCACCCCTGACACAGCTCCAGCTGTTCCCTTGAGTCCTGTCACTGGTCAGAGAGAGCAGGTTCTGATCTAATCTCCTTTACCTTTAGAGAGATCTGTGCTGCCCCTCCAAAATGAGTTTTTCTCATAAAAAACACTTCTTTAAGAATTACCTGATATCTGGTAAACTTTCAGGCTTTCATTAAAAAGAAAAATAATATAAACCCTCTAACTTACTAATTAATTTTTTCAGAAACAAATTGATTCAATTAACAGTTTTGACTCAGAGAGGAATCTGGAAGCTTTGGGGAGACTTGATTGCAGCTTTCCAGTACCTGAAAGGGGCTTATAAAAAGGAGGGAGAGGGACTTTTTATATGGGCCTGGAGTGACAGGACAAGAGAACCAGAGGGCAGGGTTAGATGGGATATTGGGAAAAAATTCTTCCCTGTGAGGGTGGAGAAGTCCTGGACCAGGTTGCCCAGAGAAGCTGTGGCTGCCCCATCCCTGGAAGTGTCCAAGGCCAGGTTGGACAGGGCTTGGAGCAATCTGGGACAGTGGAAGGTGTCCCTGCCCATGGCAGGGGGTGGAACGGGATGAACTTTAAGGTCCCTTCCTACCCAAACCATCCTGGGATTCTGTGACTCTAAACAAAGCACTGTGAATTTTCTGTTGCTTCTGTCAAAGATTTCATGAGAATTCAAACCCTTTCCCATTGCCCCTACTGGAAACCAAGTCTACCTACCCACGCAAAGTTTTCACAGGGCTTTGAGGGAACGGTTGCTATTGAAGTGCTTGTTTTAAAAGTGCTTAAAATGCCTCGCAGTGGAGGGAGCACTGCTATTTCCCACCTCATGCTTTCCCACCTGTTTCTTTCTGACCCCTGCAGAGCCACAGCTTGCCTTGAGAGTCCCTTGCTTTCATTGCAGGCTGCAGCCAGCTGGTGTTGAAGCCGCAGACAACAGCAGAGGTGTCTCAGGTTCTCAGGTAACTTGCACCTCTTCTGCTGGGCTTGGTGCTGAGGAGACTCAGGCTTAGCCAGGGAGGACCTGGCAGGTAAAGGGAACTTGTAGGTGTTCAGACACCCATTCCTTAAGTATTGAAGTTGCTGAGGCTGCTTTCTGCATGACTTTTCTGCTCTGATAAATGGTTAAAATTAGGTGTTGTACAGGTACTCAGAGAGGAGCAGTCGTGTAGAAGGATTCAGGAGGGTCTGTTTGAAAAGGTAAAGAAGGTTAGATCAGAACTGGGCAGTTTGAGGATCTGTTTCATCCACGTTCCCTGGTTCACTGGATCACCGTTTGGCTGAAGAGCTAAAGCTGCAGGAACCTGCTCCTGACTGTGTTAGAACAGGCGTGTGGAGCACAGGAAAGGCAAGCAGGGCTTCTGAAGGAACTCTGGTGCTGTGGGGCTGGGAGCTCAGAGAGGATATGGTGGGTGTGCTTGGCAGGGATGTGGCAGGTGGAGCAGCTGAGGCACAGGTTCACCTTTTATTGCCTACAGGGCATTCATTTCTTGGGGGGAGGAGGAGAAGGAGGGCAATCATGTCTGAAACTACTGCCAGAGGCTGTCTGTCGGAGCCCACAGAGGGAGCCAAGCTGTTAACTGAGACTGCTGCAGAAACAGCTGAGGTGTGAACAGTGAGCAGGGATTTCCAGGCAGATGTCGTGTGCCAGATGTGTAGGTGCACACAGGGCTAACCCCAGGCATTCATTCCTTTGCTCGGTGCTGGGGTGAGTTCAGGCAGGAGCTGCACTTTCTCACTTTGGCACTGAAAGTGTCCCTTTGTACCAACTTAATCTTTAATCTAAATTTAATCTAAATGCTGCTGAATTTTAAGGACCACTGAGCACTGTCATAACAGCAGACGTTCATGTGGAGGTGAAACTCCTCTGATAGACTGGATTATGGCCTTAAAATGCATAAAATTTCAGGCAGCTTTCTTGTTCCAGGTACTGCTATGAGAGGAACCTGGCAGTGACCCCACAGGGGGGTAACACGGGCCTCGTTGGGGGCAGTGTTCCTGTCTTTGATGAGATTATTCTCTCCACTGCTCTCATGAACCGGGTCATCAGCTTTGACAAGGTGTCAGGTAAATATCACAGAGATGTGAGGCACAGGAATGAGCCCCGGGCCTCAAAACAGGCATTATCCTGGGAACAGATAACAGCAGGATCAGCAGGGTTCAGCCCAGCATCATCATAAGGGGTGTCAGAGGTTTGTTTAGATTTGGAGTTAGGGATCAGGCTGGTGTGAGTCTTTCAATTCAGAGAGAAAGAACAGGCAGAGATACACTTAATGTGATTGTGTTTTACCAGTCCAGAGTTGTGGGTGACCAGATGATGAGGTGATGGCAAAGCTCCCCGAGGGGTAGGACAATGCCCTGGAGCGTGCACAGACTCCTTGTGCATTTAAACTGAACCCCAGGGAGTTCTGGAGGAGGAGGTGGTTGCATCTGCTCCTACTGCTCCTGCCTCTTGGGGAGGCACCTTCTTCTCAGCCACCAGCTTGTAGCAGGGCGTTTTTGTTCCAGGAATCCTTGTGTGCCAAGCTGGCTGTGTCTTGGAGAGACTCAGCGAGTACTTGGAGGAGCAGGGGTTCATCATGCCGCTCGACCTGGGAGCCAAAGGCAGTTGCCACATCGGGGGGAACGTGGCCACCAACGCCGGGGGCCTGCGGCTCTTGCGATACGGCTCCCTGCGAGGGACGGTGCTGGGCCTGGAAGTGGTAAGGCGAGTACCTGGCACTTCCCTTCTCTGTTTAATCCTCTGCTTCTTACTGCTTCCTGCTCCTCTGGCTATCCAAGCGTGCAGGAAAGTTCCTCTCCAGGCTTCTGCTATTAACTTTTCCTCGTTGGGCTCTTTTGAGAAGGGTCAGCACGTGTCGCATCTGTTACTGCTGCGGCAGCTTCCAGCTCCCTCCTCTGTGCTTGCTGACAGAGGTGCTGTTGGGTGGTTTGCTATTCCAGAGGAGTGAAAAGAAGGTATCTCTACTGGGGGTTCCCAGGTTACCTGCATGAGGTTGGTTCCTCTGAGCAGTCTGCTAAATCCAGGTGTCTGGAACGCTCTGCTTAATCCATCCTGCAGCACTCTTTTCTAGTGGCTGCTCACTTGGCTTTTAACAGGATCACAGGATCACAGGTTGGTTTGAGTTGGAAGGGATCTTAAAGATCATCTTAAGGCTTAAAGCCCACCCCATAATAATTGCTTTGGGTTCATTTGGCTGCTGGCTTTGTCCTAGAGCCTTTGCTGTTCCTCAGCTGCTTCTGCCCTACAGGCCTGTGCCTCAATGTGTAAAGGCTGGATTAGGGGTTCTAAAAGATTTCAGGGCTGGGGAGCAGAGCACTAATGGGAAATAAATTGGGCAGGGAACAAAAGCATGGCTTGGTTTTATTGTGTAGGCTTAGAAGGGAGAGTGTTTGTCTTTCAGGTCAGTCCCTCTAGTGTCAAAATAGCCCTTACTAATGTGCCTTGGTTGATACTCAACCTTGATTTCAGGCTCAAGTGACTTTACCTCATTCTGCTTAACTGTTCACTGCTTCAAATAGCATTTCTTGTTTCTGTTGAATACCCAGAGCTAGGGCTGCCGAGAATGGCTGGTCTTCTCCACCACTGGTAGGAAAAGCAGAGCAAACTGTATCTTCTGTTATTACTTGTACTGCTGGAAGGAGAGAAGTATGAGGGAAATACCTACTCTGTCCTACTCAGGTAGGATATAGAGGGGAGGAAGAGCTGGGAGTGGAGGAGCAGTGTGGGAATGGGCTGCAGCTGGTGTCCCCCTGCTCAAGGTGAGCGGCAGCTTGGTCACAGACAAGTTCATGACATCAGATTCCTACCTGGGAGCGCTGACTGGGCCTCCTTGTTCCCACAGGTGCTGGCTGATGGCTCAGCTGTGGACTGCCTGGCCTCTCTGCGCAAAGATAACACGGGCTATGACCTGAAGCAGCTCTTCATTGGATCTGAGGGGACCTTGGGAGTTATCACTGCTGTCTCCATACTCTGTCCTCAGAAACCTAAGGCTGTAAACGTGGCATTCCTAGGTAGGAGCTGATAGTAATGATTTCACACCTGAATTCAGAGGCTGGGAAGGGAACGGGGATGGAGAGGAGAAAGCACTGCTCGGCCTGCTGAGCTGGCCTGCCAGCATTGGCTGGTTCCTGGGAAATATTGTGGGGCTCTGTGCTGAAATACCTGTGCAGGTATTAAATATCTGCTGAAATAACTGCAGGGGCAGGTTGCTCTGTAAGGAAAGTAGAGCCAGGAGATTAGGGTGAAGACGTAGGTAGGACAGTCCCCTCATAGACAAAGGCCTAGTCCGACAGTATCCAAAAGAGGTGAGCAGGGCAAGTCTGTGACAGAGGGAGAGGCAGCCACCATCCAAGGGCCACCAGGTGACAAGGTGGTGACAAGACAAGGCTGGGAAGTCAAGTCTGCAGAGTCTGGATCAGCAGAGTACATGGCCAAGTACAGCTGCTTAAAAGCTGCTTCTGAGTGTCCCTCAGCAGAGACAGAGTTATTTGTGGGGAGCCTTCTGAGCCTTTTTTGTCAGAAACCTCCAAGGAGTTTTGGGGGGGTCTGTTTTTGTTCCTGATTGCTCTCTGTGTTCTGTCTGAAGGCTGTCAGAGTTTCGCTAAGGTTCTGGAAACATTCACAACCTGCAGAGCCATGCTGGGCGAGATCCTGTCTGCTTATGAATTCATGGATGAGAAGTGCATGGAATTGGTTGAGAGACATCTCAAGCTGTCCAGCCCAGTGACAGGTACCGGTGACATTCATGCTGTAGAAGGAGGCATTGTACTACTTGGGGATTTTTGACCTAGTTTTAAACACTTCTTAAAGAGTTGACTTGGTGGCTTTTGAAAAGTCAGTCAGAGTGTCAGCATCCCTCATAATTTTTGTACCCAGTATTCCATTCCAAACACCTTTTATCTTTAAAGATAAGGCTTTTTACTTCTGCTTGTTCCCACAAAACTTATAGTTTTCTGAAAAGTGCTGGCTAAACAAAGGATAGAGCATGTCAGTGAAGTGCCCTACAGATAAAAGATTGCCTCTTGAGCCCCTCTTCTGCCTGGCACCAGGGAGTCTGGGCACATAACATGTGCCAAGCTTGGGAGAAGCTCCAAAACCTGCCCTAAATTCCTGTGTTTTATCCCAGGCATCTGCTTACTCTGGTCTCACTCACTTTCAGGCAGCCCTTTTTATGTTCTAATTGAAACTTCGGGCTCCAACTCAACCCACGATGAAGAAAAATTGAACAACTTCCTAGAACAGGCCACGGCTTCTGGTTTGGTCACCGATGGAACTGTGGCAACAGACGATAAGAAAATAAAGGCAAGTCAGTGTTTGCTCTTCCACAAATCTCTTCAGGCTGGATTTGTATTTTTCACGGGGAACTGTTCAGACTGATGTTTGGTATAAGCAGGGAACCCAAGAGCCAGTTGGTTTATTGGTATTTCTGTGATCTTTGGTTGCTCAGACGCTGTGGAGCCTGCGGGAGAGGATCACAGAGGCCCTCACTCACGAGGGTTACGTGTACAAGTACGACATCTCCCTGCCTGTGGGAAGGCTCTATGACCTTGTGACTGACATGAGGGCTCGGCTGGGCCACAGTGCCAAAAGCGTGGTGGGCTACGGCCACTTGGGTACGTGGGGATCCTGGGAAAGGAGGTGATTGCCCTTCTGTGCTCCAGGCTTAGCTGTGCAGCTTCCTAGTTGTGTTAAAGTTTGGGTTTAGAGTAGTGTTCTAGATTAGTGAGAGGCATAAACTGAGGGCTGTCAGAAGAGGAGGGTGCATCAGGATCTTTGTGTTTGAATTTCATTGCTTTCAGGCTGTATTCCATACATTAATGGCAGGTTGCTGGCCTGCCAACCAGGGACCTGGTCATTTATATCTTCTTTCTCTGTACTTTCTATTTAAATATTTAACTTGTTCAGTTGGACCATCAATTTGGTTAATGTGCTTGGACATATTTGGCAGGTAAACTCTTTTTTGTCTGAAGTGATTAGTCCTACTGGAAATGAATTGTTTGTGAGCCATTAACCTTCCAACAGAGAGTATAAAGATACTGCAGAGAAAGGCTGATACATTTGTCATCATGCTGGGAAACTAATCTGATTTTACAAGCAGGTAAATTGGTTGCTGAGCAGAACTGTTCTGTTGTACAAAAAAATACGGAACACTCTTGAGCACACTTGATTAGGGATGATTTGAAAGACACGTTGCATAACAAAGGCTCCCTGTGGTAGTGCTTGGTATTGAGGATTAAGCTGTGTGCAGTGAGGGTTTGCTGGGTTGCAGGAAGAGGATCTGGAGGGAGGAGGATGAGTAAGTTTTATTTATCTTTGTGTGTTTTATCTTCAGAGTACCCAGCAGCTCTGTGCTTAATCAAATACCATCAAACAGTGGCAAAAGGAGAAACTGTTCTGCTCTCTTTGTTTCTGTTGACACAGTGCCAAAGCGCATTTAGAGCACTGCACAAACATAATAGGGAGAGAAAAAGTGATGAAGGGCCATGTTAAAATCTAATGGTCATTTTGAAATGCTCTTGGGGAAGTCTTTGACATGGCATCACAGTGGTGGCACAGTAATTGATGCAGCACAGTGGGAATTTTAAAATCACAAAAGTCGGAGTTTGAAAGTGGCATAACTCAAATATTGCACTGGAAGCACGGAAAAACAAAGATCCAGTTTGAATTACTCGTGCACAGAGAGGCTGACGTTTTGTGGGACAGTGAGCTTGTCCTTTTTATACAGTTTGCAGACCAACAGAGGCCCCATTGTTTGAGTATGTGGAGGAGCCAGGAATGAGTATCCATTGCAGGGCCACCAAGTTTTTCTTCCAGACCCACCTCTGCGATGTTCTCTTCCAGGAGATGGGAACTTGCACTTGAACATCACGGCGGAGTCCTACAGCCATTCCCTGCTGGATGCCATCGAGCCCTTCGTGTACGAGTGGACCGCGAGGTGCAGTGGGAGCATCAGCGCCGAGCACGGGCTGGGCTTCAAGAAGAAGCAGTTCATTCAGTACAGCAAACCCAGCGAGGCAGTGGCGCTCATGCAGCGCTTCAAAGCCATGCTGGACCCCAAAGGGATCCTCAACCCCTACAAGACGCTGCCCTCGGCTCCCGAGAGCAGCACGCGCTGAGGGGCCGGCGGAGGGTGGCCCAGTACCTGCACTTTAGCCATAAACACACTCGTGCATCAGTAGGCACGTGGGGTGCTCTGTGTTTGATTTCTTTATTGGGGTGGAACAAGTAAAGGATCATGGTTGCTCTTTTCAGGGGTGCCTGCTCTTGCTGAAGAGCACACTACCGTGCTTCCTGTTTAATCTGAACACTGAAACCAAACGTGCAGGTACTGTGTCTGGGTATCCCAGCTCCCTGCATTTGCTCTGATTTTTCAGATACACCAACCAGAGGAGGCATTTTCTCACTTGGGGTGTGCAAGTGAAGCATCAGAGACACAGCAGAACCTGTGGATGCAAATCTTCCAAGTGAAGATGTTGCTCCTCCTAGCTTGTTTTATGTAATACACTTATCCCAAAGCCCACAACAGCATCAGGTTATGGCCTCTTTAGTGATGCCAACTCCAGGCTGTCCCAAATAGGCATCAGTGTTGTCCCACATACAGGTTTGCAGTCCTGGAAAGACTGGCCAGAGAAGTGAGGGTGCCTGGAGACCCAGCTTCTGGGGTTTATCAACTGAGGGGAAATGCCAGCAACCAGGCTGAGGGAGGGGACCCCAGGACATCTGTCTGGCTGGGGCAGGCTGTAGGCATGCCAGTATTTCCTGCTTCCTTGACTTCCAGTCTGTCCTTGACAGCAAGTCATGATTTGCTCTCACAGAGAGATGTAAAATTAACCCTCCCAACCAGGCTGGATAGAGAGAACAACAGTGACATTATAATCACCCAGAGGGAAAATCCAAAAGGATGGGGCTTGGAGCAGCCTGGTCTAATGGAAGGTGTCCCTGCCCATGGCAGGGTGATGGAACAAGATAAGCTTTAAGTTCCTTCCAATCCAAAGTATCCTGGGATTCCAAGATGGGAGTTCTGCAGACTCTGGAGGAACAACAGGCCTTGCAGAGGGATCTGGATAGATGGACCATTGGATAGTTGTCAGTGGCATGAAATTTAACAAGTCCAAGTGCCAGATTTTGTGCCCAAGACCAAGTGACGCTGAGCACAAGTATAAACTGGGAAAGGAACAGCTGGGAAGCAGCCCTGCAGAAAGGATCTGGGGATCCTGGTTGGCAGCAGCTCAGTAGGAACCAGTGGTAGCCAGGAGGGCAAAAGGCATCTTGGGGGCATCTCACATGGCACAGCCAGCAGGGCAGGAGAGGGGATGGTCCCACTGTGCTCAGCACTAGTGTGGCCTCACCTGGAGCCCTGTGTGCCAGGGTGGGCCCCATCATTAAAGATGATGTGAAGGTACTTGAATGTGTCCAGAGAAGGACAACCATGCTGGTGCCAGGGCTGGAAGACGTGTCCTGGGAGGAGGCTGAGGGCTCTGGGTTTGTCTGGTTTGGAGAGAAGGAGGCTGAGGGGCGACCTCATCACTCTCTGCAGCCTCCTGAGGAGGGGACGTGGAGAGGGAGGTGCTGATCTGATGGGAACGGCTCAAGGCTGTGCCAGGGGAGGTTCAGACTGGACATTACAGACTGAACAACCAAATACTGTAACAGGCTTCCTGGAGAGGTGGTTGATGCCCCCAGACTGTCAGTGTTCCAGAGGCACCTGGACAATGCTGTAACTTTAGGACAGCCCTGAACTGGTCGGGCACTTGGACCAGATGATTGTCGTAGGTCCCTTCCAGCTGGACTGTTCTATTCTAACGTGGTGGGTTTTGCTGGTTTGGGGTTTTGGTTTTGTTTGCTACAGTCTGTTTTGAAATAACAAAAGACATCGTAATTTATGGTTTGTTGTACAAAACCACATTGTCACCCTTCCGCTACAGATGGCAGTGAGTCATCTGGTCTGCTTGGTGCTTGCTTGTCACATCCGCACTTCCCAACACCTGTCACTCTTAACCCAGGCTCTGTTGTGTCCAAACGAAGGTGATGATTGGGAAGAGCCTAGGGATTTGCCAAAAGTAAATAACCTGATCACCTTCTACAACAAAATGACACTTTCTGTCAACATGGGTGCAGCTGATGAATCCAAGCAGAGACAGATGTTGTCCAGGCAGCTCTACCTCATAACTTTATTACCCCATATATACATTTTTTACCCCATGTATATAGAGGACCTCAAGGCAAGCCACATGTTTCTTATCCCCACACATGCCCACGTGACTGCTTTCATTCACAAAGAACAGTTATGCCTCAAGGGGCCTTCCAGCTTGACCTTGTGATTCTTTTCACACACACTAATCTTAGCTCTGGCTAGCTTAGGACCAGAATACTTTTGCTTTAGTATTTTCTTCTTTTATCACCCAGGTGGACGGTGGTGTCTGTCTGGCTGCCCCTACACATGGGGAAAGCCCTACACGTGGGTGTCAGCAAAGCCTTTGATGCTCTTTCCCATAGTCTTGTCCAGGGTGGGCAGGGGTTTGAGCGGCCTGGTCCAATGGAAGGTGTCCCCTTGCCCATGGCAGGGGGGTCGGAACAAGGCGAGTTTCCAACTCAAACCATCCTATGATTCTGTGATTCTCCTGGACAAGCTGGCAAGGCACAGAGCAGCTGCCTGGGCTGTGGGACAGGTCAGAAGCTGGCTGTGCTCAAAGGGTGCTCATTGGTGGTTTTTACTCCCATATACTGGTTTGGGAAGCCTTACTGGATGCCATGAGGGTAGGACACAGTAGCTGTATTCTCTGCTAGCTGCTTTTCAGTGATTTTGGCTCCTTTGCAGAGCAGTGACATAAAAGTTCCATCCAGAGCCTTTTCCTTGGAAGAGGAATCCTCCTGGGGAGTCAGTTTTCTTCTGTTTTAGCCCAGAACACAGTCTCTACAACGCTGGGAGCTGTTGGATTGCATTAAGGATGCTGGCTTATGCTCAGCACCGTGTTGCAAACACCCTTCCCGATACAATTCTAAGATCACATGTCTCTCAGCTTGGCCACGTGGATGCTTTTGACAGGAATACCTCCGTGTCTTACGTGGCATTACCTGCCAGTATCTAGTCCTGCCCTCCCATCTTGTCCCTTCAACTCTTTCTCTCTGCTATGGGACACTCCCCACCTCTCTATTCCTCAGGATGAGTTTGAGAGGAGCTGATCGACCTCTTCTTGGGTGAAGCAGAGTGAACAATGCTGTCATTAGCAAAAAGGAAGAATTTCTCCACAGAAAGAGTTACACATCAGAAGGGGTTGCCCAGGGAGGTGGTGGAGTCCCCATGCCTGGAGGTGTCCAAGGAATGACAAGGAATGAGCACTCAGTGCTCAGCTCTGGTTGACAAGGTGGGCATCAGGCACAGGTTGGACTCGATGACCTTGGAGGTCTTTTCCAACCTAAATGATTCTAGAATCCTGTGGTTCTGTGAAGGAGGAGACAGCCCATGGAACACAGTCAGCCTGTGCTGCTTGCATGTGGGGTGATGCAAAAATATGAAAAGTCTATGATGTTTTTGAGGGAAAAATATGCAGGATTTGTTTTCTGCTAGGATAAGCTGATGCAGCTCGTTCTTTCCAAATCAGACTGTTTATACTCTCTGCCTTTTTCCTACACCATTCTTTCTCTTTTTTCCCCCAAACTACTGACCATCACTGTTTAAAATACAGGCTTTCCACGTGAAAAGCTCTTTTTGGGAAGCAGAACTTTCCATACTCCTGCTTTTCAGCTACACATGGAGAGAGTGCTCGGGAAGGAGTCAAGGCTGACACACAACCTAGTGCTGTGGCCAGGGAAGTTCTGGCACAGCTCCACTTAACCATCTTCCTTACACATGAAGATCCTAAAGCTCCATGTAAGTTTTACTGTTTCACTAAACCATAGAGCAGTTCCCTGAGGGAATAGAAGGGAGGAGTTATTGTAGGGTAATTTTACAGGAGCTTTCCTAGACCTTAAACACCAGCATTACTCTCCTGTTCCATGTTCTCAATGATGCTTTCAAATAGTGGTGCACTGTTGTACAGGGGGGGAGAGACAGGGTGGGTACATGTGTGTGTATTTTTACAAAGAATCATTGTGGCAGGGACTTCTTTTCCAAAATTCTATATTTTTCTGGGACAGACTGGAGTGTTAGGATGATGTGGATTCTCCACACTTCGGAGCAGTGGTCTTCTGGCACAGTGAGGAATCACTTGGCTCTCTGTACTGCTTTTGCCTCTCTCTCTGTACTGGTTTTTGGCTGGGATAGAGTTAATTTTCTTCACAGTAGCTGGTCTGGGGCTCTGTTTAGAGCAGTGATGGAAGCACTGGGATGTTGTAGCTGTTGCTGAGTGGTGCTTGCAACACTGTGTGAGTTTTTTCTGTACCTCACCCTGCCCCACCTGTGAGGGGCTGGGGTGTGCAGGGAGCTGGGAAGGACCACGGCTGACCCCGCCTGACCACCGGGATATCCCACGTGTAGGACCCATGCTCAGCAATGAAAGCTGGGGAAGAGGGAGGAAGGAGGGCATTCCCAAGTCACCTTTACACATGATGGAACCCAGCTCTCCCAGAATAGGAAGCTTTGCTTCCCTTTATCACAACCCATGAGTTTTTGCACATTCACCCCTCTGATTGTCCCCATCCCACTGTGAGAGTACTGCCCCCCAACATGGAGCAGAGCCAGTCTGGAGCTGTGAGTCCAGTGCCCCAGCTCACTAATCCTGCATCAGCTGGCTGACCTTCACTGCCCTGGCCTCCGAGCAGCCCACTCCCATATGAAATCAAATATTCCTGCCTGGCATCGTTTTGGGGTTTTTTTAGCGTAACCAAACCTAATGATTCGTGTGCAACAGCCCAGGAGAGAGCAACGAACGAATTGTAAAAGTGCAAAAAATGGGCTTTTGTGATCCATGGGCTGTACCAGCTCCTGAGTGAGAAGCAGCACAGCTGACGTGTGCAACGTAACAGGAGAAAGAGGTCCATGAAATGTGCCCCCTTTGCCAGCAGCAGTGGGTGCTGTGCCAAGAGTAACCCTAGAAATTCTCCGTAAAAGAGCACATTGACTCGTGTTCTAGCAAGAAACTCAGGGAAAGCAACCTTACACCTTGCTAATCTCTGATCTTGGTAAGCACTGGGGTTGGGGCTGGCCTGGGGAAGCTGTGATTTAAAAGGAAATGCTGAGGTTTTGGGCACTCTGAAAACAGAGCAACATGGGTGAAGGAGTTCTGAGGACTTGGCTGTTGGTGGGCAGGTTGGGACGCAGCATACGAGGTTTGGAAAGCTGACACCGTGGGTGGGGAGGGAAAGGGGACCACCAGGAGATGCATGAAACATGGTATGGCCATAAAAGACAAAAAGCAACAACTTAATCCCCCCTGATCCAGGCTGGGAGATGTGGCTACACTCTTGCCCAAATGAGGAGAGCATTGGCTTCATCTCTGTGTAGGGAAGAGGGAGATGACCCCACTTCCAGAGCTGCAGGACAAATCCTGCTCTCACCAGGGCAATTTGCAACTGTCAAACCCACTTTGTCTAGTGCTGGTGTACAGCAGCCTCGGTGGAATTTTAAATTCCTGCATAATGCAGGTTGTAATGGTAGTTAGCACCAAGAAGTGATTTTGCAAACAAACCATAAAATAAGGCTCAATTATGGGCAAGAGCTCTCCCCCCACCAAGGCCTGGATGCAGCCAAGTGTCTAAGCCCTTAACCTCCAGCTACAATAATTCCATTTTTACCAAAAAGTGGGAAGTCTAAATGTTTTAAGAGGAATTTTCAGTAGGTGAGCACCATTCCTGTTTTGCCGATGTCCCCAAATTCCTCTTACTGAATGCGTCTGGCAGGGAGTTACAGTGCCAACCCACTGTGCAAGAAGCAGAGGAAAGGCACAGCAGGCGCTGTGACATTCAGGGTCACAAAGGGACCAGTGCCCTCCACCAGCCCCACACCACCAGCACCCTGCCTGGATCCTGCTGTGAGCCCCCCACACCTCCCTCCTGCAGGCAGGAGAGAGGGTGGTCCCCACTAAGGAGTCCCTGCCAAACCTTTCCTTCCCTGCAAAGCTGTTGCAAATGCTGTGTCCTGGGGCAGCTTATTATACCTCTGTTGATGTCCTGCCACACCAGCGCTTTCCATGGCTTATTAATTAACTCCCACCCACTCTGGGAAACACACCTAGCCACTCCCTGTGTCCTCACCTACCCATTTATAGCCGGGAGGGGATGCTAGAAATAGGTACGTGGGCACTAAGAGGCAGAGGAGATGAAAAGGGTACTGGAATCGATTTGCAAATGAGACATTTCCCAGCTCGAAGCAGCATGAAAAGCCCTGGATGCACTCCAAGGTAAGGGCAGAGGGAGCTGAGTGCTCGGGGTGCTGAATTAAAACTCACTTTGCGGGAAGTTCTGGTTCAGGTAATCCCTGGAAGTTGTTAATAACCTATAGACTTAGTTCCAGTTTGCTCCAGTGTAAGGGATTAATTTTGCCACGAATCATTCTTTCCGGTGTTCCAGGTCTTTTAATTTGAAAGAACCTTGTGAAGTTGCCGCAGAGGTCTGTTCTTTTCTGCTTAAGCCAAAGCAACAAGGAGGTTGCCCCAAGCCTTAAAGCATCCGTAGCAGCACCTCCAAGAGAGGCAGTTTTCCATGTGTTCTTCACAGCTGGGAGATGGCACAGCACAGGTTGGAAAGGCAAGTGGAGCCTCCGGTGCCAGCCCTGCCGAGCGCTCCGCAGGTTTTTTGGCTTCTTAGAAGAACTGTGTATTTTCACAGTCAGCTCCCAGGTGCTTCCTCCAAGGGCTCCCAGGCCGGTTGCGTGTCACGGATGCTTAGGTAACTTCAGCGCGGTGCTCGAGTTGGGGCTTCCTCTCTTGAGCTTTGCTTTGCCAGATCTTGGAGGTCTTTTCCAGCCTAAATGATTCCGTGATTCTGTTCAGGTCAGAGACTCGCAGTGTTGTGGCAAAGGGTGGGGTGTATGACACTAAGGGAACAGTCTTTAAGGCTCTCACAGAGGTGTGCCAGGGTGGTGGGAGCCTAACAGGGGGTGAAACCCCAGTGCAGGTTTGCAGGACATAGAATCATAGAAAATCCTGAGCTGGAAGAACCCACAGGGATCATCGAGTCCACCTACTGGCCCTGCAGAGGATAACCCAAAAAAATCACATCATGTGCCTGAGAGCACTGTCCAAAATCTTGATATTCTCATAACTTCCATGAGGTGTATTTGAAGAATATAGAGCCTGAAATGTAATCGTTGTTCTCTGCAGACTTTCAAGGAGTTGCCATGTCTTACTCACTTGTCACTGGAAGCAAGGTCTGGTAGCAAATCCCACACTGGTCCTGTGCTGTTTCCTGGCAGAGCAGTGGCACTGTGTTTAAAACAGGATGTGTATGCTCTGGGTAAAGGTCCTACACAGTTTCTATCAGTAAAAACCCTGAATCATTTCAAGAGCTCACTTGTTTACAAGGACAAGGTCTGCAGGAATGTTGGAGATTTGTCATAAGAGGAGAGAAAGTCCCCTGTCAGTTTGGTCCATGAGGGGTTTATTCCCACTCGGTGTGTGGGACTGCCATGCTGCAGCCAGTGGCAGCCCCTGTGAGTGCAGCTGTGGGTGGCCAAGCCCAGGGGGTGATGTGGACAGGACCCCCTGTGGGGGTCAGGACCTGGCTGCACGAGTGCACTGACCAGCACCCCACATACCTGCAGCCCCTCCTCTCATCCCCCCTCTCTGTTTTCCCACAGTCCTCCCTGGGGATCACCTCAATCCCTGCCCCAGGCCCTTCCCCTGCATTGCATGCCTTTGCTGGGCTGAGGGGCAGCAGAGTCCCCTCCATGTCCCCACTCCCTGCTCATTCCCTGAGCTGGAAGGCAGATATCTTTCCATCCATCCCTCCATCCCGGGCAGAGGAACAAGCACTGTGCCATGAGAATGCATCATTTGTCATCCCCGGGACAAGAAGCCTGTTATTTCTGTGCATCCTGGCACCTCCATGGACCACGTGCCACAGAAATCAGTCACTCTTGCTCCTTAAAACCGCCATGGTGTTGGCCTAGATAATTTGGACCTTTATCCCCACTGTGTCTCCAGATGCAGAACCCAGCTGTTGTTTGGTTTGGGGCTGACAAAACAGGTCTGCTGGGAGCATTCAGTTAGGCTGGAGATAAACTCACTGTGCTGGACGTGTCTGGAGATTTGGAGGCAGGAAGGCACTTTGTAATCCTTTATTTAAGTAAACAATTATTAAAATATCGTGAGATTCCTTAAGGTGACTGGATGCAGAGGTCTACAGAGCCTGTCTTCTTGCAGCAGGAGGGGCTGCTAGTCCTTCTAGAGCATGTTGTGAGCCTGACCTGCCTTCAGGATGATTTCGGGTGTGTGCGATTTGTTTGCCCCATAAGACATCAGTCAGAGTCGCCATTCTGGGGACACCACCCAAACAAATAAATGGACCATTATGGCACTAATTGCACCTAAGAAAAGGTGCAAAAGGAGGACATTGCCAGACCAGCTCAGGAAGGACCTCCAGGCAGGCAGGGTGGTGGAAAACTATTGCACCAGCAACATCTTTCAGCTTAAATGAAAAGACCAAGAAGATTGGCAGGGGCTGCATGTGGCTGATGTGAGCCTGCTTGCTGCCTGTGGGTCCCTCTGCCTTCCTTCTCCCATCCCATCTCCAAGGAGAGGGGATTGTCCCACTCCTGCCCCCCAACAAACCTGGGACCAAAACTGAGGAAATCCTGATGAAATCTTGCCTGCAGCAATGTCTTGAAACTATTCCTGCAGAAGCTGTGCTGTAAATTCCTGTCAGAGGTTGGTACCAGCTGTGGCTGAGGGTGTTCTCTGGCTTTGGGAAGGGCTCTTGGAGAAAGGTTTGGAGCCTTGCTTGCTCCCTTGGGAGAGTGGGAACCATGAGTGCCACCATACCATGCTGTAAATTGGGATTATATCTTCCCAAAACAACTTAAAGCCATATCTAGTGCATTTTTGGGAATGGTGGCTGAAAACATGGAATTCACAATGAGTTAAAACATCAGAGAAGTCAGATCAAGCTTGGTGATGAAAAATTCCTTTTTGGTGGGCGTCAACACCTTCAAAAGATCCTCTCTGTGTCCCAGCAGGACACTGGTGATGATCGTGGTATCACCGGATGGTTTTGATTGGAAGGGACCTTAAACACCCCCCGGACTCATTCCAACCCCCTGCCACAGGCAAGGACACTTTGATACATGGTGGCTGCCTAATTAGTGCTGGAAAACATTCTCCCCCTCGTGGTTACCCAGCCCTTCCATTTCAAAGTGGGGTGTAATTAATCATTACAAACCAAACCTTGTTTGGTTATTAATTGATTTTGTGACTTGAAAAATCTCAGTTATATTGAAAAAAAACCCCTCCATTTAGTGTTTCTTTGTGTTCCCCATCTTCTGGAGTGATGCGATTTCAGGAGCTGCTCAGGTTTCTCACCAGGAAAGTCTTTATAGCCCTACAAAGGGTTCGTTTTCTAGTGAATAATCTGGGAGTTTGAATAGTGAATAAGCTCTAAAGCCCCAGAAAAGCAAAACAAAAGCAAAACAAAAGGCAGCATAGCAGAGTGGAAGGCTGTTGGAAAAAGCTTAGGCTCTGCGTGAAGCACACTGTGTCTTGCCAAAGGCCAAAATTAGGAGAATAATAGTGAAAATGCAATTTCTCACTGTCTTGTCTCTAACACCAGAGCTGCTGACACAGCTGGGGGGTGCCAAAGGTGGCTGCCACCACTGAGACCTAAAACTGTGCTCCCAGGGATTAAAATTCCCAAGGGCAAGACGCAAAGTTTGGTGGTTCAGGGAAGGACTATCAGATAAAATTCCACTGAAACTCTTCTTTTTCCAGGCATACCAGATGTCTCATCATTTTCAGCCTTTTGCTGGGACTCATGTTCCTGTCAGGATTCTTCCATAGGAAGGATAAGGATTATGGGTAAGTGAAGCAGAGGCAAGGCTTTGTGTGCCCAGGCAGCCACGACCTAACTGTGACACCTGATTCAGCTCTCACGAGGCTGAGGCTAATACTGGAAGGGCAGTGTCCCCAAAATAAGTGCTAGGTCCATGTTTGGGTGGGTAAGGAATCAAATTAGCCAAAATGCAGGTCTTCAGGGCAAAATCAGCTGGGTAGGGAACTAAAAAGGGATTGAGCTGAAGCCTTTGGGTAAGGGAGAAACAGGAGAGAGAGGAAACTCTTGACATCTGCACCGGAGGGATGGGGCTGGTTTGGGTGCAGCCTTGCACCAGCTGGAGGTGTGGTGTCAGAGGAGCCCCTGGGTCTGGCTGTGCAGGGTCTCAGGGATGGGGTGCAGCACCGGAGAGGCCACTTGCTCCATCTGTCGCTTTCCTGCAGAATCTTCGACAGCCACGAGGACCAAACTGTCGCCTTCCTGCAGAATCTCAAACAGCCACTGCTGACCCCTCCCACGCCGTGCCATGCCAAGACAAACGTCATGTTCCTCAAGACCCACAAGACAGCCAGCAGCACCGTGCTCAACATCATGTTCAGGTTTGCAGAGAGGTACAACCTCACCGTCGCCCTCCCTGCTGGCCAGCAATTCCACCTCGGCTACCCGAGGATTTTCAGGGCCCACTTTGTGGAGGATTTTGAAATCATAGGCCAAAACTACAACATCATGTGCAACCACTTGAGGTTTAACCCCTTGGAGGTAAGAAAGAGCCACAACACCTGCAGAGAAACCTGGCTGGGACAGCAGTGCCTCTGGAATAACCTCTTCTTCCTCCCACAAATAGGTGCAAAAGGTGATGGCACCCAACACCTTCTACTTCTCCATCCTGAGGAACCCCATTCCTCTGATGGAGTCTTCCTACATCTACTTCAAGAACAATGTCCCCGCCTTCAGGAGCTCCAAGGACGTGAACGAGTTCCTGGCATCACCCACGAGGTTTTACCACCCAGCAGATTACAGGGAGAACATCCACGCCAGGAATATCATGTGGTTTGACTTTGGCTACGACAACAACGCGGAGGACGACACAGAGTACACCCAGGCCATCCTCGAGGAGATCGAGCAGAACTTCCACCTCATCCTCATAGCAGATTACTTTGATGAGTCCATGATCCTCTTGAAGCACACTTTGTGCTGGGATCTGGATGATGTGATTTACTTCAAGCTCAATTCCAGAAGTCAGGACACTGTCCAGACTTTGACTCCGGAAAGTGAGGAGCGGGTAAAAGCGTGGTGCTCGCTGGACTGGAAGCTCTACCTGCACTTCAACCAGAGCTTCTGGAGGAGAATTGAGGAGACCATAGGGCTGGAGGTGCTGGAGAAGGAGGTGGATCACCTGCGAACCAGACAGAAGGAGCTCATGGAGACCTGTCTCTTGGAGCAGGAGCCAGTGGGGAAGGATCACATCAGGAACAAAGCTTTCCAGCCTTACCAGTCAGGGGCTGCAAATATCCTGGGGTACAACCTCAGACAGGACTTGGACAACAGGACTCTGAGAAACTGCCAGAAACTGGTCATTCCAGAGCTCCAGTACACGTCCTACCTTTACACTGTCCAACACCCACACAAGAAGGAGAAGCAGCTGGGGTTGCCATTGCCATGGACCAGTCTCCAGGAGAGGATGCAGCTCCCAAATACCAGCTAGGACACATGACAACCCGCTGTGGCTTCCCACTGCTTTGCATCACCCCATGTCTGGCATGTGACTGACTGACACAAGACAGGACTCTTGTGCATGGGGGGAGGCAGTGGGGGCTTTGTTCAGGGTCACCGAGTTGGTGGTTGGTCCCTTTTTGGGGACCTTGAGCCAAAGGCTCTGCGTTGGTCAGATCCTGTGTGATCCTTCCTGCCTGCTCCCAGCTGGGGAGTGCTGGGCAGGCTGCAGCTGGCATAGACATTCCAGCTTCTCAATCATTAATTACAGGTGTGATCATTTGCCTGCTTTAATTTCGTTTGATATCCACCACTACATCCAGTCTGGTCACAGCTCACTGGAGCAAGTCCTGATTTTTTGGGTTTAGGGGAGGGGGAGGGAGACAAGGAGAGCACAACGAGGGGATGCAGCTCTCAAAGGAGAAGGAGACGTGTTGGATGTCCCAACCATGGAGTAACCACCATGCACTGCAGGGGCTGCCTTTGGGATGGGAGTCCCAAGCATCTGTCCCAAAGCCAGGCATGCTGACTGGCTGCCTTTTTCCATGGCATGTGAGATGTTCCTTTCACCTGTGTCACGAGGTGTGGCAGCCTCTGCCCCACATGGGACACCTTGGTGCTCCTCTGGGAGGACATTTTGTGGCTTTGCCCCTCTCTCTTGTGTGAGGGTCTGTGGGCAGGGAAGGTCCTTTGGGATCAGCATCCCTGAAGGCCTTTATCAGCATAGGGTTTGTTGGGTCTCCCCTTGCTGCGTTGGCTGAACTCTCTGGCACAGATTAGGAGGGGATGGGGTGAGGCACTGCTTTGGGCACGCTGGTGCCATCCAGGTCCCCACTGCCACCCCTGCTGGTGCAAGCAGGAGACACCAGCTCAGCTTCTAAGTTTATTGGCACTGTTGGCACCGAGGGGTGTGTTAGGAACTGGTGACGAGCGGTCACCACATCCACGGGGCTGGTGCTGCCACCTTGACCAACGTTCCTGGCACTGCCACAGCAGCAGGGCCACGGGTGGCGGGATGGGGAGGATGGATCTGGGGTTGCTTGGCTGGCAGTGTTGCCTCAGGGCAACATTGAAGCTGTGGGGCAGCAGCTCCAGCTGGGAAGTATGAGGGATGCTGTCTGGGGAGCAGGGTGGGAAGCAGACCCAGGATTTTCTTCAACTCTGTTTAAATCCATCAGGGAAGCAGCTGAGGCAGGGGTTAACCTGCCCTGCAACCTGTGCTCCTCACAGCACAGGTGTCCAGCAGCAACAACAGAGATTAACAGCATTTTCACGGTTCCCTGCTCCAGGAACCCTCTTAACCCAAGGCTCAGGAGGCGTTTGTGCCAGCAGGGTGGAGCAGCCAGAGCCACACGTGGTCACCTCGAGCCATCCCAGGGGCCCTTCAGGGGCCGTTCTGCAGCCTCTGCGTCAGTTTTCCCCTTGGAGCTTCCGATCCATGACCTGCCCTGTGGATTTTGTCCAGCCCTTTAAGCTAAGTTGATGACAGAGACAGGTGTAAAAATAGTTTCTTAGTAGCTGACCTGTGTGCAGGTGGGGATCCTGGGCAGTGTGGGGTGCGTGGGAAGGCTGGTGATCCTGTGGGGGCTGGGAGTTCTGGGAAGGCTGGGGATCCTGGGAAGGCTGGGGGTTCTGTGGGGGCTGGGAGTTCTGGGAAGGCTGGGGATCCTGGCAGAGCTGGGGGTCCTGGGAAGGTTGGGTGTCTGGGTGGAGCTGGGGATCGTGGGAGGGCTGGGGGTCCTGGGAAGGTTGGGGGTCCTGGGAGGGCTGGGACCCTCCAGACCACAACCCCCAGGCTGGGGAGCTCACAGCAGGGTGGACCATGGTGAACATGGGCTGCAGCACCTCCCAACCTGCAGGAGGAGGGAAACTGAGGTAGGAGATGTAATTCCCCCATCA
This sequence comes from Manacus vitellinus, assembly GCF_001715985.3. Taxonomy (NCBI): domain Eukaryota; kingdom Metazoa; phylum Chordata; class Aves; order Passeriformes; family Pipridae; genus Manacus; species Manacus vitellinus. The sequence continues at coordinate 2,966,984 of NW_021940687.1, forward strand.
TGGCTCCCCTCACATCCCATCCCCGGGGTCCAAAGAAGGAGGCTCAGCAGCCGCGGGGCCCCGGCTGTGCCCGGGCCCATAACGGTGCCTTTGTGCCACGGGCACTGCACCAGCAGCTCCACTGCTGACTCAGGGATTTTTCCTGGCCACCACCACCGCGGGAGCCCCGTGACCCATCGGTGGGGGGACCCTGCAAGGGGAGAGGGGTGGCAGCCAAGCAGTGAGGAGACGGCTCTGCAGAAACCCAGCAACGGCGGGAGCTGCTGGGGCCGAGGGACAGAGGGGACAGCCCAGCCGAGCAGGACCCGGTGAGTGCCTTCACTTTCTCTGGGGGGGGTTAGATCAGCAAAAGCTCCTGATTAAACCACTGGTGAAAGTCAGCCTTGGCTGCTCCAGCTGTGCCTGGAGTGGGGTGCCCATCTCTTCCTGTGGTAATAATCCCCAGGGACACGTAGAGACATGTAACCTGGGGACAGCTGACATGTAACCTGGGGACAGCTGATGGTGGTGTCACTCCTGCTGTCCCCAAAGGAAGGGCACTTGGGGACAGCTCGCACCCACTGCTGCGGGGACAGCCCGGCCAGGGACCCCACGGTCTGTGTTGTGCACCCCAGGCTCAACAAGGAGGGGGGGAACAAGGAGCCCACCGGGTACATTGTGCTGGAGGCACCAGAGGTACAGGACAAAACACTCCCCGACCCCCTCTTGATGAGCCCAGGCTGATTTGGGGGTCCTGTGTGTGCAGAGGTGGGCTCTGCCCTCCCAGTGCCCACTTGAAGGGAGCAGGGAGCTCCTTTACTCACTGGCCTTGATTTCCCAGAAGAGCATCTTGAAGATCAGTTTAATTTTATTTAGTTTTATTTTGGAGTCCCCAGGTCAGCCTCCTTGCTGGTACCCAAAGTCGTGGCCAACCTTTGAGCCACAGGGACTCCCCACCAGAGCAGTGCACGTTCAGCCTCTCTCCACCCCAGCCCTGCCCCTGCTCCCTGGGGGCTTCCCCAAGCCCAAACCCACCAAATTAAATCCCCAACCCTTCCAAGGACAACCCAGTGCCCCTGGCCGTGCCCAGCAGCCGATCCCCCGCCTTCACCGACCCACTGTGGTGGGGCTGCATCCTTTTGCTGCAGACCCCATGGGCTCCCGGCACTTCCCCGCGCGGACCGTGCTCTTTGAGAGGGAATCCAACGGCGTCACGTACCGCGTGCCCGCCCTGCTCTACCTGCCCTGTGTGGCCAAGCTGCTGGCGTTCGCCGAGGAGCGGCTCAGCGCCGACGACGCCCACGCCAACCTGCTGGTGCTGCGCCGCGGCACCATCTACGGCAGCTACGTGGAGGTGGGACGGGGGGCACACCCCAGGCTGGGGGGACACGCGGGGCTGGGGACGTGGGGACGGGTGGGTGGTTGTCCTCGCTGCCTGTGTGTGGCACAGCTGAGCTCCTGGAGGCGGCTGCGTGGCGGGGGGAGGCTGGGTGGGTGAGGGGAATCATGGAATCCCAGAGTGGTTTGGGTTGGAAGGGACCTCAAAGGTCATCTCGTTCTACCCCCCGCCTTGTGCAGGGACACCTTCCACTAGAGACCAGGTTGTTCCAAGCCCCATCCAACCTGGCCTTGAACACTTCCAGGGACAGGGCAGCCAGAGTTTCTCTGGGTGAAAAAGTAGGATGTTCCTCACCTGTCTCATCCCTTTCCATTCTCTCTTCCTCTTCCTCTTCCTCCTCCTCCTCCTGCTCCTCCTCCCTGGGCAGTGGGAAGACATGCGCGTGCTGGAGACGGCGACGCTGCAGCACCACCGGTCGATGAACCCCTGCCCGCTGTACGATGAATTCACGGGCACCCTCTTCCTCTTCTTCATCACGGTGCTGGGCAGGACGCCCGAAGCCTACCAGATTGTCACTGGCCAGAACGTCACCCGCCTCTGCTGCGTCACCAGTGCCGACCAGGGCCTGAGCTGGAGCACAGCCACGGACCTGACACAGCAGGTCATTGGTGCAGCCATCAAAGGTACCCAGCTGGAGAGGGCTGGGGAGGGGGAAGGATGGCCAGCAAGGAGGTGACCGTGGGTTTTGGCCTCCTGGAGCCACCTGTGGTGTGGCTGGAGGTGACCTTGGAGTAGGAAGCCCACAGGCTTCCAAGAGGGTGGAAGAGAACCTTAAGCTGAGGGGAGAGGGGGTGGAGGGAGTATCTATATCGCTTGGGGTAGGAAGAAGATGGAGACCTCCCCACAGCCAAGGGTAGGACCATGTGTGAGGACAACAGGGCAGCATGAGGCTGCTCTCCCACCCCACCACCTGGCTTGGCTGGGCAGGGGAAGCCCTGGAGACCCTTCCACACTGGGCATGGAAGGGCACCGTGGTGGTCGCTGTTTGCCCATTCCACCTTCACCGCATCCCGTCTCCGCTCCGCAGACTGGGCGACGTTCGCGCTGGGCCCTGGGCACGGGATCCAGCTGCGCTCCGGCCGGCTGCTGGTGCCCGCCTACAGCTACCACATCGACTGCAAGGAGTGCTTCGGGCAGCTCTGCAAGACCACCCCGCACTCCTTCGCCTTCTACAGCGACGACCACGGCCACGGCTGGCGCTTCGGGGAGTTCATCCCCAACCTGCAGACGGGCGAGTGCCAGCTGGTCTCGGTGGATGAGGAGGATGGATCCAACGTCCTGTACTGCAACGCCCGCAGCCCGCTGGGCTTCAGGGTCCAGGCGCTCAGCACGGATGACGGGGCCGTCTTCCACAGGGGGCAGCTGGTCCAGCGGCTGGTCGAGCCCCCCCATGGCTGTCATGGCAGTGTCATCGGCTTCCCAGCACCATTTGTGTATGTCCCCACCATCTCCCAGGACTCTGTGTTGCCCCTCCGGGGCTCAGCTCGACGGCTGCTCCCCAGGATGTTCCAGGGGTTTCGGTACCTGCCCACCCAGAAGGCAGCAGGTGATGGGCTGCCCACTGTGGCCACCAGCAGCCACCACGAGCCAAACGAGCCTGATGAGGACTGTCCTACCCCAGGGCATCACCAACAAGCCCACAGTGTCACCTTGGCCCAGGGGGACCCTGCAGCAACCCCCAGCCCCACGCCCTTCTTCCAAGCGCCGACATGGATCCTCTACTCCCACCCCACCAGCTCCATGTTGCGGGTCAACATGGGGGTTCACCTGAGCACCTTCCCCAGGGATGCAGAGAGCTGGACAGAGCCCTGGGTCATCTACGAGGGCCCGAGTGCTTACTCAGACCTGGCTTACATGGAGCTGCCCTACGCGGAGGCGCCGGTGGCCGGTGGCACGGCCATCGCCTTCGCCTGCCTCTACGAGAACGGGACGAGGTCGCCCTACGAGCAGATCTCCTTCAGCATGTTCACGCTGCACGACGTGCTCCAGAACATCCCCGTGACAGCCACTGCTCCCCGCCAGGGCCGCAGCCCCCGGCGCCGCGGGAAGCGGGGCCGAAGGAGCTGCCCCGTGTCCTAGTGACCCCCAGGCCAGCTCCCCCCATCCCCCAGTGCCACATCCCGGGACATCAACCCATAGCCTGGGGTCCCACCCCCCCGTCCAGCACGACCACATCGCACAGAGCAGTGTTACCATCCCCAGGCTGGATTGGATCTCACTTTTATTGTTATTTTTTTAATTATGTATCGGTTGGTGGGGAGGCTTGTGGGTCCCACACAGCCCCAGGCTCCTTTCCACAAGAGCCACCTCATGAAACAGATACTGGGGGGCAACAGCAATGCCAAAAGGAGGCAGCTGGGGCACCCTGTGCCACCCCCCCCCTCCAGCACGACCACATCGCGCAGAGCAGTGTTACCATCCCCAGGCTGGATTGGATCTCACTTTTATTGTTATTTTTCTAATTATGTATCGGTTGGTGGGGAGGCTTGTGGGTCCCACACAGCCCCAGGCTCCTTTCCAGCAAGAGCCACCTCATGAAACAGATACTGGGGGGCAACAGCAATGCCAAAAGGAGGCAGCTGGGGCACCCTGTGCCATCCCTGTGTGCTGGGTCAGGGGGACACGGTGCTCCAGCTGTGCCACATCTGGCACCATCACCCTGCTCCGGGAGTTTCCCTCCCGTTGTTATAAATAGTTATGTTTTATAAATGTTTTATATGTTATATAAATGTTTCGTGTTATATAACCTTAAATAGTTTCTTTTTCATGAAAAGGCTTTTTCTCAGTGGTCTCCCTGAAGTCACTGCGAGGGTTTGGGCTGGAGTAGAGTTCAGTTCCTTCATCACAGCTGGGATGGGGCTGGG
>NW_021940687.1:2971416-3003505 GCF_001715985.3 Manacus vitellinus
CATGGGCAGGCTCAGGCCCACACTGGGTCCCTGTGAAGGTTTAGGGGAGTGGGAGATGCACTGAAACCAGTGACCCCCCTGTAAGCACAGCAGTGGGGTCCTGGTCCTGGGGATGAGCAGTAGCTGCTTCTGACATTTGTGTGGGGGTGAACTTTGGGGGGCTACACCTCAATTCCAGCCCTGCCTCCTCCAGCAGGACTCTATCCAAGTGCTCCAGCCAGAGCCCAGCTCTGCTTCTCTGGTCTCCCTCCCCTCTCCTGCCCTCTGCAGGTGACAAACACCAGCCCAGCTGCCCTAAATACGAACTGATTAAGAAAAATTAAATTAGTGTCCCGCTCTTGTCTCTACAAACACTGTTGGGTCACATCTTGCACTGGGGTGGGTGGAGGCAGCCGAGGAAGCCGCTGGGCTCATGCTGGGGTGCCATGAGCCGAGTCCTCACCTCCATCCCTCACCTGGCTGCTTTCCAACCCCAAAGGGCCGGTGTCACAGTTCCTACCATACCTCCAGTTCGGCATGTGCCACCAGCCAAGTGACACCAGGGGTGACACCTCCTCCGAGTGCAGCCTCCTGGCCCTGCCCCCGGGCCCTACTTGCCCTCACAGAGGCCGCAGAGGCAGCCGAGGCAGCCGTTGATGATCTGGAGGAAGGACAGCACCATCTCGCCACGCTGGCAGCAGCCAGATGGAGAAGAGACCGACGTTTTCCAGGCACGATGCCCTTCTGAGTCCAGGCAGATGCTCCAGTGCCGGATCTAGAGGTAGGTCTGGGCCTGTGTTACGGGAGGGAGAGATGAGATGGCTGCCCGGGCAGGTTCAGGAATCCCATCGCTTCCACCACAGAGGTAGCCCAGAATCTTCCTTCACCCGAGGGTGAGTGGGTTAGGGTGGAAGGTGCAAAGCACATGTAGGAATTCATGAAGGTGGCACCCCTCGAGCTACCAGAGTCTTGCAAGCACCCACCCCCCCCCACCATAATTAACAGTGACTTAATTAGCAATAAGCCAGTGAGGCAGCACCGGTGATTCAGCCCCTCACCTGGCATCGGGCACCTGGCCAGCGGCATCCGGGAAGGGGTAACCCCAGAGGGCTCCGTGCCCCAGGCTGTGCTCAGAGGCGTTGTAGAAGCAGAGGGGGCCGTTGGTCAAACCCACCCCGGAGAGGATGAAGCAGGAGGCAGCGCCCAGGAACGCCAGCTTGGAGAGCACGGTGGAGATGAAGGCCTGTGGGGAACACCGGGCAGGCAGAGGGGACACTGAGAGTCAGGTGGGCTCCAAAACACAGCTGCTGGTTGTCAGCATGTTTGGCAGGGGGGAAAACTCCCCTCCCCTTCACCCCAAGGGGCTCCGGTCCCGGGCAGCTGTGGCTGTGGATGGAGCCATTGCTGGGCTGGGCAGAAGCAAGCAGGGAGTGGAGACAGGCAGGGATGGAAATGGGCAAGGAGCAGGGACAGGCAGGGAGGGAAATGGGCAAGGAGTAGGGACAGGTAGGGATGGGAATGGGCAAGGAGCAGGGACAGGCAGGGAGGGAAATGGGCAAGGAGTAGGGACAGGCAGGGAGGGAAATGGGCAAGGAGCAGGGACAGGCAGGGGTCTGCCATGCAGAGCCTGGTGGGACAGAGCCCATGCCAGCACACATGGAAAGCCTTTCTTCTGGGAAGGGGCCACCCTGCAGCATCCCACCATGGGACCATGAGAAAGGCTACTCTGTGCCATGAACCTCCATAGGGCCATTGGAGAGGGACACCCTGCCAGGACCTGCCAGGGGAGAGGGGCCACCCACCACATCCCACCACGGGATGAGGGGAGAGGGGGTCCATGCCATGTCCCACCGTGGGGCCGTGGCAGAGGTGGCACCCTGCCAGTCCCCCCCATCCCACCCCCTGCTGCTGGGCACTGCTCTAGCACAGGGGTCCCTTACATTCCAGCGGGTGCCGCAGGTGGAGCAGCCGGCACGTCGCCACCCCAGTGCTGTGATGTGGGTCGCTGCCAGCAGCACCTGTGGGAGGGAAAATGAGGCTGGGGGACAAAGAGAAGCCACCTGCCCTGCTCCATCCCTCTGTCCCTGCTCCACAGGCCCGTGAGGGGGGACGGGTGTGACCCACAGTACTCACGGGGATGCCGCCTCCCCAGACACCCGGCACGGCCAGGGCGTGTCTGCTGATGTGCCCCTCCAGCAGGTACTTGGATGCTCCGCCAGGGAAGAGCAGGAGGATGCTGGCTGCCATGGAGAGCGTGCCCAGGGCCAGCAGGCAGGGACCCACAATCCGGCTGCACTTCCCCACACACATCTCAGTCCTGCATGGGAACGGGGAGGGAGAGGAGGAGAGGAAAGAGCTGCGTTCAGCCTCTTGGGGCCCCACGGCTTCCCCACCCTGAGCCCAACCCTCAGCTGTGGGAGAGCAGGAGTTACTGGGTCGTGGGTTTGGGTTCCAGCCCACCCCACTGGCACTGCCCCTACTTGAGGGCAATTTCCAGTGGAAACCCTAATATTTCTTTGCCAAACAGGCAATGGAGTTTAAGACAACAGCGAGTCCCACACCAAGCCTTGAGACCTGTGCAACCTCAGGGTTGGCTCCTCCAGAATGTGTCCCTGCCCAGAGCTGGAGAGTTGGAACAAGATGGTCTTTAAGGTCCCTTCCAACCCAAGCCAGTCTGTGATTCTGTGATAATGTTACTGCAGGGGGCAAACCACCCACCACGGCTCAGTTTGACTTTCAGTGTTTACACCGAGCCAGGAAAGGGCTGAAATCCTTGGACAAGGACTTGTGAAGGCACATCAGTCTCCAATCAAAAATCCAACAGCAACTCCACTCCTGTCATACATGAATCCTGCCGTAGGTCTGAGTATGCTGAAACTAATTAAAGTTAATTAAGAAAATGTTATCCCCTACCCTCCAACTCCACTGACATCTTACTAAGTTATGAGTTCACCTATAAAGCACCTGCCCATCTCCAGGTGATACCTTCTCCAAAATTACTTCTCTTCTGCACCTACAAGACAGGGATGCCCACTGGTCACTCTGGGACCTCTGAAAACAACCTGGTTTGGTGCTGTCCTGGCTCCCAGGTTTCTTCTACCCTGTGTTCTTTTTGTTCCGGGTCGGGTTTATGCATTTTCCCCTTTCCTGTTGCATTGTGACCCATTTTGCACAAGTTCCCCAGACTGAGCTGCTTCTGGCTCTGGATAATTTTTCAAGCTTGCTCTGGCTTTGCAAAGCAGAAGTGGCTGTGGCACCACTGCCCCACGTGGCTGTTAGTTGTTCCCGTGGGAAGAGCTGCCTCAGCCCCCTCGTGGGCCGAGGAGGAGCAGCTCAGGCAGCACATCCAGCCCAGCACGGCCTGAGGGGCTGGGGAGCAGCCACGCCAGTCCCAGCAGGATGCCAGGGAGGGCTGAGCATGGAGGAGGGGCTGGGAGACCTGTGTGGAGGGTGACACGAGCCAAGATGCCTGAATGGACCATCAGCTCCCCCCCATCCTGGAGTTCCACCTCCCCTCTGTTTTCCATCCTCCCTGCCTTGGTTATACAGAATTTAGGGCCCCTCACCCTATGTGGTCCTGCCTGCAGTCCAGGGATCGTGCGTGGTTGTCCATGAGTATCCAGTGCTGAGTCCCACCTCCCCACCACGGGGGAGCTCCTGCTCCTCTGAGCTCACAGCCCAGGCTCTCACCAGCCAGAGTTTTCTGCAACTTCAACCTCTCCAAGGATTCTCCTTCCCTCCACAGCTGCCCTCTCCCTGGGGACGGCAGGAGGCCTCTTTCCCCTAGGAAGCTCCCCGTGGTGTGCTGTCCCCTCGAAACGTTCCCCTTGAAGAAGCAGCTTCCCTCTCAGCCAGCACAGACAAACCCCTGCACCAGGGGAGGTAAAGCCAAAGTCCAGCTGACCCAGTCTCCGTCAGGACCCTCAAAAGCCTCGACCCTTCCGCCAGCACATCTCCATGGAAAAGCACAGGGGTTCCAGCAAAGCCCGGGGAGCCTGTCCTCCCTGCTTCCTGGCTTACCTGGGAGCGATGCCACGTGGCGTCAGCAGCGTCCACCCCTCAGATGAGCTCTGTGCTGGAGGCATCTCCCCCCAGCTGACTATTTATGATGCCCCAGGGTGTGCTCCCTGTCTTCCCCCTCCCACCCAAGGTCCGCCCATGCATCAGTCATGATCCTTCCATTCAAAGGGTGACTGTCCTGGTTGAATGAGCCAGATCCTCCGGCGCTGTGCCGGATCCTTCTGCACGGTCCTTCCCCCTTTCGCTGCCAGAGTTCATCAAAACAGGCACAATTTCAGATTTTAAGGCTTCTACCACTTCTGCAGTAAATGCCTCGACCACTGAGAAGCCGTTGCTCCTGGAATGACCTGTGGTGACTATGTTAGGAGAACACTCCCCTCTCTCACTAGTATTTTAATAAAAGCTTCTAAATAAGCATTCTCATGTCTCAGCTGGTTCCTAACTCCCACCTTTTTCTTCCTCACAGGTGGCCCAGCTTCTCCTCAGGTGCTGAGTATATCTCGTGCCTTGGAGACAAGATTGAGAGGCAAAGGTTTCTGCACATCTTAATTATTACAAGTCCTCGGACACCACCTTTTCCCATCTGAGGTGCCCATGGCTGGCAGTTACTGTGCAACAGGGAAACTCCTCTGCTACTCCCACAGGAAAGGTCTGGCAGTATGGGAACAGGATTGGGAGAATGTGGATGATCTTTGTGTCCGAGAACAGGAGACAGAGAAACTGTAGCACCAAAAAATGGCAGAAATGGGGCAGTTTTGTTGGCAGAGGAGTTGTAGGTGGCACGAGCAAAGAGAAGAACAGCTCATGGGCTGTGCAGGCAGAAGGAAGAATCTTCTCCAAGAAGAGTTTTGAGATGGCTCCTATTCCTTGTGTGTTCACGAGGACCTGAGGCACAGAGTCTTGCTCTGATGCTGTAAGTAAAAAAAGCACCTGGAGTGCTGCCTTCTGGTCCATACCCTAACCTGCTCTACCCAGGGTGACCCACACCCCTTTGCTGATTTGTTTCAAAGTGGCTTTTCCTGCTTTCAAATCAATGAGTTGAGGATATAAACTGTGCTCCCAGACAGGAAGAAATAGAAGGTGGAGTTGGAGCCCTCAAGAGTCACATGGGAAAACATGAATGGGTGAGGCCAGGTCACATCAGACAATTCTGTTCCTCTAGGAAAAATGAGAGGAGCAGATTATCCAACAGCCCTCTGAAAGGAAAAATCAGAGTCTGCAGCAGCACATAAATTTCTGTTTTATTCCTAAATAAGACAAATTGGTCTCTAAAAGGCAGACAACAGCAAAGGCAAAACATGCAGGACAGCAGAGTGCCGAGAATAATCCAATTTCTCCTTCCTCTCTTTTCTTACTTAGAAAGAGGGGAAGCTTTCCTTTGCTCCTGGAAGAAAATGTGTTGCAACCTCATCTTGTGCCTTTCCTACGTCACGGCGATCTGAGCTTCCCACGCTGCCCCACACATGATCCACTCCATCACCTCCCACAGGAAACCTCCTGCCACGCCACGCCGGGGCGGCGGCAGGGACAATCTGGGATTGCTGCTCTTCCCCTTGTACCCGGAACAGTAACCAGAACAACAATAATAAAAGGCTAATTTTAGCCCAGCACGTGAGGGGCTGTGCCCCTGCCTTTCTCACACGAGAGCTTCATTGTGAAAGCACCAGCACAGCAATTATGGGCAAGGAATTTGCTGCCAGGCCACCCAGTTCATGGCACAGCCAAACCTGGTCCCACGAAAAGCAATCCCAGCTCAGCAAGGTCCTTCTCTGACTTCTCACAGCTTCTTTGCTTCCCTGCTCCCCTTGCCCAAACTCCTTTGGGGCTGGGGAAATGGCACAGGTTGGGTTTCAGGTGTGGTTTGGCTTCAAGGAGGACCAGAGGCTGAGCTGACTTGGAAGTGTTGAGATGAAACCCTTCTGTGCCAAACCAGCCTCCACCTCGGTCCTGGCCAGAGGATGCTCAGCACAGTGGTCCTTCCTGCTCCTCTCTGCAAATCTATTTGTGGAATCTGCAAATCCATTTCTGCCACAAGTCAGCCACGACTCCTCCAAAATCCCCTTGGACAAGCCCTGCAGGGAGTCTGTGGCTAGAACTGCCTGAGGAAATACCAACACGATGCTGCTGGACAGGATTTGCTTTAGTGCCCTTGTCACCTGAATTAACACTTCAGATAAACCAATCCCGTTAAAAATCTGAAGAAGCCTGCAGAAAGGAAAAATAAATTAATTAAACCCAAGAAGTATCTTGAGTTTGAGGTGTCCCTGTAGTTCCTTGACCTGCAAATGAAAAAAGATTTCCACGCCAGTAGGAATGGGAAATATTTTCTTCCTAAGCTGCAGGAAGAGGTAAAGGTGTTTTCCAGCTTCAAACAGGGCAAGACCATGGCAGTGGCTGAGATCACTGTTTCAGTGGAGACCTACCTACAGTCAGGAACACGAGGATGACCCAACATTAATTTCTTAATTATTGTTACCCCACTGTACCTGCCAGGTCCTTGTCCAGAAGGGCCTCTGCTCATCGACATTTCACGTGAGGCCACAACAGAACATCCCAAGAAGCCCCACAACAACTGCAGAAAGCAGAGGCTCTGCCTTGACAACACCTGTACCAGGAGGACACTGACAGGTCAGAACAGAAAGCCCCATTTCCTCTGCTCTTCCAATGGAAAATCCTATTCCTGTCTCTTTTTATTCATTTTCATAAGGGTGTTTTTCCCATCAAGGTCCCAAAAGTTTGTCTCACTTCAAGATTTTGTACCCTCTAGAATGGGCTGAAGTTTTCTTGGGCTGAGCAAGCAGTGCACTTGTTGTCAACAGTTCCTTATCCTTCTACCCCAGTATCCCTGAGGAAAAACTCTGGAACTCCACATGTAACACAAGGACAGACTTTCATTACAACTGAACCAACAAATAAACCCCAAAACCGAAAAACCAAGACCTGAAGAAAGCTACTGAAAACAGTTTGTTTTATTTCCAGGATCAAATATTACAATAGGACATTTACATATATTTATAAAAAATGCAGCAGTTGTGTATATAGATCAGAGGTTTCCTTGAGTTTGGTCCCTCCCAGCACAGTGAGCTGAAATCTTCCAAATGAATCCTCTCCCTCCTCCCACGTGAAGTTCGACATCACTGAAGAAGAAAGCGACCGTTGTAAAAAGTTGTAACTTCAAACTGGACGTTCCCCAGTTCGAGGAAACAGCCTCATTTAAAAAAAAAAAATCATCTGTCCTAGAGTGTGGTGTCTGTGATGAGGCACCACGTCTCTGAGCTGAGTTTTACCCAGAGGTTCTTCATATAAATCTGGTCTATAAAATAGCACCTCGTCCCCTGCTCTGCAGACAGTTCCTGGATCCTCCCGTGCCTTAAATCTCAGCATCATTTCACAAGCAGTTACACAATGACTTTTCTCTGTACTGCAGACACTCACACAGCAACTAAAGCCAGTGACCAAGTCCTGGATTTCTGCCATCACTCACAAGGTACCCATGGAAAACCCTGGATAATCCCAAGGCAGGCTGAGGCACCGGTGCTGAGTGCTGCGCTCTCCGACTAAAAACACGTGTGTGTATGTACATATGGCTCTATTTATTGGGAGTGGACAGACACCAAGCATCTCAGGGACAAGAGGAGACAGGAATAAAAGTCATGGCAGAAAGGGTATCCATTAACCTTCCCAGCTCCAGATCCAAACACGCCCGTGGGCACTTCCAGCAACCCAGATGGCCAACACAGGGCTCAAGGTCAGTTTGCTTTGTCTTTGAAACAGGAGCTGTTCGGTTTGTAGAACATAATTTGTTAAAATAAATAAATAGAAAGGGTGAGGGAGAGCAGAGGCTGGATCTGAATCTATTAGAACAGCCAGACAAGGCACAGCCAGTTCTTATGGGACAGCGACTTTGCTCTTCCCCCACCAGAAGCACATCTCTGCCACCCCTTCTCCTCTTGGAATACAAGACCACCTGTTTTATCAACTTGATCAAAAAGGGGTTAAACCAGAAGAAAGTAGTGTCATTTAATACAAACCAAAAAGGAATAAAAATTAAGTGACAAGTTCCTGAAATGACACAGATCTTTCCACTTGCACCGACACTCCCGCACAGGTCTCTATGTTCATAATCTGGTTTTATGTGGTTTAGACAAACAACCACAAACACCACGTTTCTGCATCTCTGCAGTGTTTGGTACCTGACAAAACACAGCCCAAGTGATGCTTTGCCCCCAGAAGAAAAGAATATTGGTTTTAGTTTAGCCCTTGTTGCTCGAGTCCCCATGAACAAGCTCAGTGCTCTGGGAGGAACAGGAATTCGAGACCCTTCAGCAGGGAGGTGGAGTTATTAAAACCTGAACTAAACCCAGTTTCTGCAAGGGTACAAACCACAGCACTGGCAGAAGGGGAAGCTGCAGAAGCTGGTGCAGGTGAGTGAACAAATTTGGTAATCTTTAGAAAACATGGCTCTGAAGGACGTGGACCTTGTGAAACACAAGCTGGACAGAGCAGAGGTGTCACCTCCCCGTAACAGAGAGGCAAAAGGTCAGGGAGCTCTGGGAGGAGCTGATGGAAAATTCTTGTTTAAATCTCCTTAGGAACAACAGTACCTTTGAATGCCTTTTATAGTCCACTATACCTTACAAGGCTATGTGCACATACTGGACATTCCTTTAATACTGGTGGTGTTAACAGAGCTGATTTATCAGGAAAAGCAACACACTTCAATGTCAGAAATTGTAAAAATCACAGACCTTAATTCAAAGCCTAACAAAAATAACCCAAGTATGACCAGAAATGTTTGGCACAGCCTTCACCTGCCCTTTTGACATCATGCTGTGAGGCTGAAACTGGTCAATCAGCTTGACTTAAGAGCATGTGGCATCAGGAAGATCCAAAATCCTTCTGGGGGCCTCTGAAGGATCACAAGTAGGAAGTAAATGTGTCAGCAGCACCTGGCAGGGAAAGCCAGTGCTCATTTCACTTTCTGTTTGTGAATCCAGGCTGTGACTGGGACTATTGGACATCAAATCCCAAAATGAAGCCCTGTGGGGTGAAGAGCACAGGCAGAGGAAATAGCCCTGATGAGTTCTCTGCCCAGAAAAGCCTCCACTGCCTACATGCACTGCTGCTCCTCCAAACCCAGCCCTCGCAACACCACATGCAAATTCTGACCAAGCAACACCCACCTGAAGCCACAAACCACAGCCATTAAAGGATTTGTTTCCTTTGTCCTTTGTATGTCAACATCTTATTTCACAACCAGACCTAGCGCATTTTTTCCAACCTGCCAAGGGCAGTTTGAGCTGCAGATTTCACATCCAGAAGTGACTGTTGCAAAGGCTCTTTGAATAGTGTCCAACCAGCCCTCACCTTTGCTGCTGTCCCAGCCACAGCTTGGTTCATGTTTTCACCCCCGTTCCTCAGGACAGCAAAACACATCCTCCCAAGGGCTTCAACGGGGATGAAGATCTGAAGGGGTTGTGTCCTGGCTGGAGCTGGTTTTTAACAGCTTTCAGCCCCCACAGCACAGCTGACTGACATGTGTGCCACAGCACTGGGTGTTATTTGGGTTGGGAAGAAGGGAGAGAGGGGAGAGGAATGAAGGGAGAAAAGAGCCACGTGTAGGGACACACATTCCCTAAACATTCTTTTCTCTGTCTCTTGCTCTCGAAGCAAAGCAAAAGAAAACTGATAGAAAAAACACATTGTGCCACAGAAACCAACAACAACAACAACAAGCCAGAATCATGATTTCTCGGAACAGAACAAACTACTAGAAACCAAAAGATGGGAGAAAAATCCCACTTTCAGTGTAAATCTTCAACTTCATGTTCTTCTTTCCCTGCTAGAGCAACTCCTGGTGTCCTCACAGAGCTCACAGCCCAGTGAGTATGTGAGTACACACCAGGGAGGGGCTGGGGGAGAGAAGCTGCTCATAAACCAGACCTGGGAGTGAGAGGGCAGAGTCAATTCTGCACATCTAACTGCAGGAAAGCTGCTGTGGGACAACATTCCCAGAGGGGATACAAAGCCAAGCCTGTCCAAACTGAGCTAGGCCTCCACCAGCCAACACAGCCAAGCAGCCACAGTGCAGAGAGGACCCTGGAACCACCAAGGGTGCATGGGCAGGAGAGCAGGGAAGGTCCCTGTGCTCCCACTGCCCAAGGGACACGAGGGGCTGTCACTCTACACCTGTTGGGTTCTGCCTCCTGTTGGCAGCCTGCCTTCACCTGCCTGGGGCTGACCATGGAGGAACAGCAAACACTGAATTATTCCAACTACACAGCTGCTTCAGGAAGCACTAGATCTACATGGAAACACAAATTATGGACCTGGATATCCCAGAAACTAAGGGATCCTTCAGTCCAGAGGTGCCACTGCTGCTTCACAGGCCAAACACAACCCCCCTTCTCCTCTGCTGCCCTGGCACCTCACTGTCCCACACTGGGAGCTGCTTCCATGACAGGGTGTCTTTACAAACCAAAATGCCATCTGGTGATACTGATCAGGAAACTGTGGTCAGATTTTGCTTTCCTGACACTACATCCTGCAGTAGAATGCAGCCAGTGTTCGTGCAGAAGGGAAATCAATTTATACAACTGCATGATTACATGTCAAACCCAATTATGAGCAGAAGACAGCCGTGAGCTCAAATCCTTCTGGGGAACACAAGACATTTTCTGTGATTCCTCACATTTAAAGGCTCCTAAGTATCCAGGCTAGTATGAAACTAAAGGCAAAATATCTTGAAAAAAGTTTGAACATGGTAGATTTCTGACTACTGAAGTCTTTAACATGTACAATCATCTGAGAGTGGCAGAAGAAGTCAGCAGTTATGGCAGGTCCCAGCTGCCCTTCTCCTCACTGAGGAAGAGGACATCAAACTGAGTTTTTAGTTGTAAACAGGTAAATTCACCAACCACCCTGATGGCTGTGCTGGTTAACTCCTGAAACACCAACTGATCAACAGCTCCACGTCTACAGAAGACACTGGAGGAAAAACAGGGCACTGACTTCTGGTGCCAACCTCCAGAGCTGAAAGGAAAGCCCAAACAAAGGAGCAGCTTTCCCATGCAGCCCCCCAGCCTTAGAGGTAAGTGACAGTAGATGAACATGGCAATAGAATAAAAATCATCACAGAGAGTTCAAGCCACCAGGCTGGGAAGCTTTTTCTGAAGCATTAATTTGTGCCAGTCACTCCTGGGAAAGCCAACCAAGACACTGTGCCAAGGAAAAAAAAAGGCCAACTAACTGTCAAGTCTGTGGCAGGTGTTTTCAGAGTCCAAGATCTCCACAGTATCACCTTCTGTAATCATTTGCAAAATCCTGAGAGCAAGTAAGAAGACACTTTGAGGATGTTGGGAAGAGAACCTGGAAAACCCACCCACTCCCACAAAGGAGTCAGTTCTGCTCCAGCAGTGGACACACAGCTTTCCCTCTGGGCCAAGCAGTCAATCCCAAATAGAGCACAGCTGGCTTTTTTGGGGGGGTTGGTTGGTTTTTTTACTATGTCCACTGGCAGTTTAAAGTAGGAGGAAAACATGAAGTCAACCTAGTTTTTAAATTAGATGGGGGCAGAGTACTTTACCACAGCTCAACCCAACTCCTTCCCAAAACCAGAGTGTTGGGTAAGTGAACCCTTGAGAAGGCTGGAAGGTTAATGGACACCTTTCATGTAGGGAATCCAAACAAAGGAAAGACTGTCCTGAAGATTACGCTCTCTCCTTAGAGAGATGACTCAGTGCCTTATCACACACTCTTTTCAAAAATAAATTAAACAAAACAGATTTAAGAATAGCAGCGAGAAGGGTTTGTGTATTGTGGCCACTCCAAGCTTCAGCACGCCGGACACACCGATCACCGATCACTTTATCCCAGGGAAGCAGAGGGAAGATGTTCCTCCCAACGCTCTCTGCAGCTGAGAAAGAAAATAAAACTCTGAGCACTCTCATTTGGTCAGTAGAGCAGGAGAAGGGAGGAAGAGAGAGGAGAAGGGAGGAAGAGAGAGGAAGAGAGGGAAGGGCCAGTCAGCTGCCTGTCTGATTCCAGCACTGCAATCCTATGACCCTTAACTGCATATTTAACAAGTCGGTGTTCCAGGCAAAGGGAAGAGGGGAGGAAGGCTGGGAGAACTCAGGCCACAGTGCTAATTCCTTTCCTGCACAAAGACAGTCTCTTGAGGACACAGGCCTGCCTCCTGTAACGTGATCTCATAGTCCAGGTGGGAGAGTTTCCTCCGGGGGAAGTTGGTGAGCAGTTCAAAGCGTTCGTTGGGGTATCCTTTGGACTGGACGTGTTTCACGAGGGCCTGGAGAGAAAGAAAGGCAAAGGAGTGTCACAGAATCCAAAAGAGGAACCTAATACATGTAGGATAAACTATACATAATAGGACATTAATGCAAGAAATAAAAAAATTAAAATTTGCAAATAAAATAAAAATTTGGAAAAGTGGAAAAAAATTGGGAAAAAATTGAAATAAAATCTGAAAAAAAAAGCCTTAAATACCCCCAAATAAAAGCCCCCTCACTTGTTTATCAGATATTAATCCTTATCCTAAACCTAAATGTTACCAAAGAAGCATTTTTTGTGAGGAAGCACTGGCCAAAATAAATGCAATACTTTTACTCATTTTTTTTTCTTGCCTTCAAGAAGCAGGAGGGTTTGGGGTTGTTTGACTTGTTTTTGTAAAGCTCTTTTCAACTCACTGACTTCTCTGCCTACAGTGGTAACTGGGACAGGATACAGAGGGCATTGGGATGAAGGGGCATCAGTCTCACAATCTAATAAGCAGAGGCATCAGGAAGAGCTCATGTCCTTGCTGTGATGAGAGAAATTTCCCAAGTTGATCAGGAAATACAGCAGATAAGAGCAAAAATTAGGAATAGAGAAGTAGAGACGGGAAGAAGAAAAGGGGGGATACTGCAAAGAGCAAGACACAGGCAGAATGAAAAGCTGAAGCTTTTTTAAGAGGGGGGGGAAAAAAGACAAATGTCTTGTATGCAATAAAATAGAAAGTGTGAAAAAACAGGGGGAGTTTCAACACTACTGTTACATAGTTTTGGTGGATAACTTATGCCAGTAAATTCCAGCAGCCTGCAGCACTCTTCTGGAACAGGTTACCCAGAGAGGTTTTGGACTCTTGATCTCTGGAAGTGTTCAAGGCCAGGTTGGACAGGGCTTGGAACAACCTGGTCTAGTGGAAGGTGTTCCTGCCCATGGATGAGCTTTAAGGTCCCTTCCAACCCAAACCATTCTGTGATTTTATGATGGAAGGGGCTCCTGAAGGACCCAACCTCTGACCTAACCCACTCTTGGAAGCTTGCTGCTTGCCTAGAGATCCAGGATGTCACTGGTATGATTTTGGTGGGATTATCATCACAGTGTTCCAATATAACAATGACAGAGGCATTTCTTTCCCAGAGATGCACGGTGAGGAGAGACAACACACACAAGCTGCCCCAGGGGCAATTTCATCTGGATATTAAAAAGGAATTCTTTATCATGAGAGAAATTAAACTTTGGAGTAAACTTCCCAGAGAAATAGTGCCATGTCCCTTGCTGGAATTATTCTGGACTCAGCTTGAGAGGGCCCTGTACAAGCTCATCTACAGTCCTGCTTTCAACAGGGGGTTAGAGCAGGTGATCTCCAGGGATTCTGCTCAACCTGGACTTTTCCAAGGTTTGATGAGTGCAGAACAGACAGGGAAGGACCTGCATGGAGGTTTCCTCCAAATTCCTCAAAATCCAAAGCCTTTGGCAGGAGGAGACTGTTCCCCAACCTCCTCCTTCAGCAGGATTGGTCTCCAACTGACTTTGCAGATTACAATGCCTGTGTCTGATGGGGAATGCAGGGAAGTGGGCTGACTTCCTTCTCAGGCAACAAGGATGATCAAAATTCCTTTATGAACCACTGGATTTAAATATTCAGCCAAGTTTCCTGCCCATATCCCTCCCTGTCCCCTTTACAAGCCAGTCTTTCCTGCACACCTGAAGCACTTGGCAAACAAAAGGTACTCAGGGGGAGCTGAGCTGCTGAACAGAGTAAAGTCAACTTAATTTGTACATAATGAACAACTGCTTCTGTGAAAAGGGGGGAAATGGGATTATGGTAACACTGGAAGCATAAGCATCTCCTGGAAACAAGAGCATGTAAAGAAGCCACACTTGATTGATAACAACACAATGATTAAAAATAAAACACTTTTAAAACCAGCCAGTACTGGTGGATATCATCAGTTAAAACTCCTGAAGTGCAACTGTCTCCTTAAACAATTTCTTTTTCTAGTTCTGGCCAGTTTTAAAATGGAAAAAATCATCATGGAAATGATGCTCACAAAGAAACACCTGAGACTCAAATCTTGATCTGACTGAAACGGCTTTAGAAGATCATATGAGGTGAGCACACAAGCTGCCTGCTCAGCTCTGCAATCAAAAGATATCTTTACCCACAAACCTTGACTCAGCTCAATTCCTCTGCTGACTGTAGAGTAGAAAGGAAATCACATGCTGAGATAAACTTCCTTTAACTTCAACAGTCCATAAAAGGAGTCAAACCAGAAGGCAGGATTATCAGGGGATATCTCAGTATCACACCTATGTACTGCCTAAATAAATCCCTTAAGTGTTCAAAAGTGCTACATGTTTAATAACACACACAAATTTACTTAGCAGGCTGCTTTCAAAAAGCAGTTAAGCTTTTTTTTTTTCCCCCATTTATTTTCAAGCAGGAGAGTTAAGAGCATGAGCTTAGGACACTGTACATTCCTAAAGTGCTGCAGACTAGGTGATAACCTCATTTTCTGTATGAGATAGGAAATCTGCACAAAATCCTTTTGAAGAGGTGTCCTTTTGCCTTCCCTAAGATTATGAGGCTGATTACACAAAAATGAGCTTAACTGGCCACCATGCCCTGAGAGCTCATGGCTAACAGGAACACAGTGACCTCTCAGCACACTGCTTCCAGGCAAGCACCCACAAAATCTGGATGGAAATGCCATCCACATCGACTTCTCCAAGGGAAGTGAAGCCAAAGCACAGCTGAAACTGTGAATTCACCATGAAACTGAAATTAATATTGTAATGAATTTGCTTGGGGAGAACTTCCTCCAAAGTCTGCCGTGTCATCCATGCCCAGAAGGGAGGGTGGAAGTATGATGGGAGTGATGGAGAATGAGAATGAAGAGTTTTGCTTCTGCTTTTACCAACCAAACTTTTCCATTTAGAAACAAGGTCCCACAAATGAGTGAGCTGAGGGCGTTTTATGGTAATTAATCATTAATGCAGAAGCCACTTAGAGCCACCACAGAATGGAAATGAGCAGTTTGGGGATTAAGGAAGACACTGGAGTGTACTGGGAACCCAAGCAGCAATGGCAACACACAGAGTGAGCAGGGTCTGCTGATCAGAGAGGAGTGACATGGAACACAACAGAAGGACAGTGCAAGCACTCCCTGGACAGACCTCTTCCACTAGATCTGATTTCAGCAGTGCCAGAGGTACAGTAATTCTGCAGGTTCAGCCCTCCTCTACTCAAACAAGGATTCCCATTAACTCCACTCACCAGAAGTTTAGCTTGTTCGGGCAGTGAAACTTGTTCCCTCTTTCCATCTGGATACCTCAGCATCAGCTGTGCCTTTGGTCCTACACAAAGGAAGTTACTGCAAGTTAACAACAGGACTTGAGTTGAGTTCTTGTGTAGATTTTAGGTGCGACAGCACAGCAGGGTTAGGGACTGCAGACAAACACAGGGTTCCAGTCTGTGAAGATGTATTTCTGCCACAGGCACTTAAAATACACCCTTCAAACTCAGGACTCTTCCAAAACAGTGGTGACTGGAACCAGTCAGTGTGCCCAGAGCACGCTGCACCTGCATTACACCAGTGTGTGCTTTACTCCTGGGCAAGGTCTCAAAGTAAGAAACCTGAGCTCAGGGACTTGGTCACAGCACCAACCCCGCCAGAGCCCAAGGAGTGTTTGGACAACACTCTCAGGGACAGGGTGGGACTGTCGGGGTGTCCTGTGCAGGGCCTGGAGTTGGACTTGATGATCCTTATGGGTCCCTCCCAGCTCAGGAGGTTCTGTGACACTATGACTAACTGGACTCTGTAGGCTGAGCCAAAGTGGTGCTGCTGCCACAGGGAATCACTGTCTGGTGGCAAGAAGTCAGTA
This sequence comes from Manacus vitellinus, assembly GCF_001715985.3. NCBI lineage: Eukaryota > Metazoa > Chordata > Aves > Passeriformes > Pipridae > Manacus > Manacus vitellinus. The sequence goes on from NW_021940687.1 coordinate 2,987,581, forward strand.
AATCAGAAGAGATTCAGCTTTTTAAAAACCAGGGATGAAACCATGCCTGGCAGAGTATAAACAGTTTCAGAGAAAAAAAAACCCACAGCAAAAGCCAGGTCATGATAAAAAGCTTTAACTTACCATTCACATCCAGGCCCCGAAACGTACTCTCAGGCTTGTCCGGTGACTCCTCCGGCGTCCCCGCGTCGATGCAGGGCACAACTCTGTGGTTGGATGTCGTCCCAGGCTCAGTCCTTGCAGGGGCCTCAGGCTGAGGCCTCCGGCTCTCCTCTTTTTTATACCCCAAGTCCTTGTGTGGAGACTTCCTCAGCTTGGCAGGAATCTCCGATTCCTCCTCCTCCTCAGAGCCGCAGACTGAAATAAACTCCTCGCTTCCAGAAAAAAGCTCTGACTCCGACTCCTCATCCGACCGACTCTCCTGCTTGGCCTGCGAGGAATCAAAATGTGTCTCCTGCAGGGAGGCTCTGATGGCAGCTTCCAGCTGGCTGTCCTCACTGGCATCGATGAGACTCTCCTGTGGAACGCAGGCACGACACAAATACATCAGGACCGCTCTTAAATATGCACTGAAAATCAAAAGGGCATCGGTCTTCCAAAGGGAAGCTACTAAACCTGTCAGGAAGAAACAGCAGGGAAAGCTAGTCATGCTATTATTAGTTAATGGCTTCTCCTTGGAGTTCTGCATGGAGTAATCCATTTTCCTCTCACACACGCTGTTAAATCCAAACCAAATGCTGAAAGCACGCACTGCGCAACAAAACGGCGATCCTGGGAGAAGGCATTCCCTGTATTTTTGCATGCCCTTGCACTAACTCTGTGAGTCTGTCTGGGAAATCAGTGGAGCTGGATAAAGACAGGCCAGAGTGCTCTTTCAGGTGCCTCCAGTCCTGCCAAAGGGCCTCATACTCACCGAGCGAGAGCATTTCTGGGGAGGGCTGGTGGAATGCCCGTCCAGCTGGCCATGCTCACTCAGGAACCCAGTCACTTGGTCCAGGAAAGAAGTCACATCCAGCTGGTGCCACTCCACGAGCTTCTGGCCTGGGGAACAAAAGGCATCATGAAACATCATTTCAGCAAAAAATTGCAGTTCAGTGGTCAAACACACCAACTCACTGCTGCAAGAGTCCGCATTTGTGGAACTGCAGCTTCCCACAGGCTACCACCTGATAATTATGGAGCTTCCTCCTTCCACTCCCTTGAAAAGGGACAGACACAAATACAGACTCAGTTTATTTCCTTCTTTTCTTTATACCTACAGGAAAATGAGCACAGAATGGTGAATTTGTCTTCAAAATGAATAAACACCAAACCACTTGGTTTATGAAGAAGTACTTCTACATTCTTGCTAAATTGATTCCAACCCTTGGCAAACAGCATTTGTTCCCAGAAGTAAAGTGGTAAGAAGAGTATCCTAACTTCAGTTGCAACATTAAAAAATATATATATTTTTGGCTGGTTTAAATCAAACACGAAGAAATCTCAGCTTTGATCACAGACATTATTATTTCAGTCCTTAGAAGTAGGAGACCAGACAAGCATTATATGACCTGACAGCTGCATTATATGATGATGAAAGAAGGTGTTGGGATACAAAAGAAAAAGTAACACTTTTGAAAGAACTGGAGGGAGAGGCAGAAGTCTGACTGTTCAGGTAAAAACTGCAAACAAACAAACAAAAAACCCCCCAAACAACAAACCTGAAGCCAAAACAGCATTTCAGAATTAAGATGCATTTTAAAAAGTCACCACTGAGCCTCACAAAAATAGTGTGGAAGGAGCAGGAAGCCGATTCATGTAGTGCTTACAAATATTGTGGCTTATTCATCATATGATTTCAAGAAGCTTTTAAAAGGAGAGTTTAAAAAAAAAGAATTAAATTCAGAGTTTTGCCACCAGGTGGAACTATTTTCACCTCCTAAGCAAAGTACTTGCTAAGCTTCAAATACACGAGATTTCTGCAGGTTTGGGGTGTTTTATTCCCTTAGTTCCTCCAGAACTGTGTCACTGCTTCAGCAACAACAAGGTCTCGCAGAGATTCTTCAGCTGAAAGTAACACCAACTGCAGTGGAAGGTATTCCAGCCTGCAACTGCCAGTCCTCCCCATGGGATAATAACTCCAGGTAACCAACTGTGACATGCCTTACCTGTCCTGGGATCCAGGATGGAGACATAAGGGAAGTCTGCTAATTTATAGAACTGGATGTACCGCTGTCCTTCCTCGCTGTCGTGGTACACCTGCAAAACACCACGTTGGGCAAATCAGGGAGAGGGAACACAAACTGTGCCTTGAAAATGCACCAAGTTTTTCTCTTGTTTTACAGTATAAACTACAAAAGGTACAAACAGTTCTCAGTAACTGTGACAAGCTGAAAATGTGCCTCCACCTCTCCATGTATTAGAAGCTACGCGGCAACACCTCGACTGCACAGGTGAAAGGCAGTTTATGCATTCAAATGCATATCCCTGAATTACATCTACATCCATAAACTACACACACTCCATGACACACATCATCTCTGCAAGTTCAAGAGAATTCCATTATGCCATTGCATTCAAATAAGTCCTTTTTATTTTTTTTTTTACTGTTCCATCTACCAAGACCCCAAGTCACTCACAGATCCAGCCCCATTCCATTCCTCACCTGCCAAAAAATGAAGTGGTCCCGGATGATGTTCTTCACGGCCTCGTTGCTCCAGACATCGCGGTTGAGACACTGGCAGGCAAAGTCTTGCACGTTCTGAATGTTTATCATGAGCCACTTGTTCTGCATCTGACCACACTCCTTGGCCTGGAAGCAGAGAGGAAAGCTTTGTGAGATCAGACTGAAGAGCCAGACACCACCAACGATCAGAGATGGCTTCTAAAACTGCCAGACCTTCCACCAAAACCCTTCCCAGTGAGGAAGATGGACAGAGCTAGTGAGAAGGCATCCACAAGACAGGAGGCAGGGCTGAAGGATCTGCTTTAAATGAGCCTGGCTGAATTACAGAATCACATCGATGAACAGAGCTGCTGGATTTCCAACAAGCCAAGCACAGGGTGGGAAAAGCAACTCAGAGGGGGGACACACATGGCGATGCTGAATAAAGTATTTATTCAGGAAAAAGTGTAGTCAGTCACACTGGTCTGACAACAAAGACCTGCTCAGTCTAAAGATAAACCCGTGGATCATCTAGTTAAATAGGCTGCATAATTGACAGAGGACTTTCATTAATTCAACAGGACCACTTTGCTGTTTTCTTTTTCCTCTCCCAGTTTTGAGTTACTCCATGACTGTCCAACTGCCCAATTAGGCATCCTTTCTTGATGCTCCTTATCCAGACTGCAAGTGGGGAGGAAGACAAGAAGGCGCAGGAAGAAATCTTACTGGTTTGAGTCACAAAGCTGGCACTGTCTGATTGCCTGGTTAATGGTAGGAGTTTGATCAAGAATGTAATTCTGATCGCTGAACTGTCATACCTGTTGAAAAAAAGAGGGCTAGATCAACAGCAGGAATGCTCTTACCACCTGGAAAGACTGGAATTGGCATAGGAACTCCCTTTGCTTTCAAAAATATATATTTTTAAGTTATGTTCACCATCCTGCTGGTAATGTGCTGTCAAGGAATTCAAAAGAAAAAAAATTCAGAGGAATCAGGATGTTATGCAAGATTTTGCTGTTTTGGGCACTACTGTGTTCCCCAAACCAAAGTTTTTACTTTTGAAATGAATTTTAGCCATTGTAGCTTGGAACAGTCAGCCTGTCCACTGCGTGACAGACAGACAAGTGAACCCCCACACACTCAGCTTCACCAAGGCAAGAACCTCAGCCAACAAAATCCATCTGCATGGCCAAGTGCCCTGCAGAGACAGCTTCTGTTTCACTCAAAGGAAAAAAAAAAATGAATGTAGAAGCATGGAACAGTCCTGTTCTCAAAAGGGGCCTCCCACTGACTACTTACCACTAATATCACACTGCCAGAATCCACCAGGTCACCAGGTGAGAAAAATGGGGCAGGTGACATTTAAGTAACTGGTAAGGGTCTTAAATACTGTCATCATGCTTTTATTTAAGACTTGTTTTGAGCTAACTGTGGGTTTTGAGAATTTAATCTAGGAAATCAGTTTAAGACAAGGCCTAGAGGTAGTGCCCAAAAATATAGGGAACAAAAATCCTTATGTTACTTGAGTCAATTGGATTGCCTTGGTCCTGTGTCCTAATCTAATCTGTATTGGATTAAAAGAACAAACTCAAAAATATATAATTAGAAAGCTGAAAAGTGCATCTCGCTCTTCTGTACTTTGTATACTTTTCAATATTAATAAAAACCTCTTGCTCTACCTCTCCTCTGTCCAGCTAAAAGTCCTTTGAAGGATGGAAGCAGGAAATTCCACACAGAACATTTGCAAAGATGAGTTTTCACCTGTAGAGCAGGTAGAGCATTTGAAACTACTTTGAACTTTCTTCCAAAAACAGGCTTCAGATTTACCATTTAAAAGGACACAGTTAAACTGCTGCTATCTCACACCCACAGCTCTGTTCTTACACTGCTCCTGGGATTCTTCAGAGGGGGTGGAAGGAGAAGAGTGTGGGGGGAAGAAATGCTGAGGGTTTGGAGATTATATAGGTGGGTCATCTGGTAAGTGACAAAAGAACAAGGCTCAAGAGCTGCCTTGTGTATCCCAAAAGCTGCCTGATGGATTTAGATCCACTGTTTCCATCCCCAACTGCCCCCATTCTCCTCCCCCTTCGATGGACAAAGGCCAGGACCAGGCACTCAGAGAGCCCACAGACAGGGCACTACAGAACAGCCACTCTGAGAGCAGAGCCAGTGGAACTCAGATGCAAAAACCAAACCAAACCACCCCAATCTGTCCTAAGTCTGCCTTTACCCTTTCCCAGCCACATTTTTCATCTCTACAACTTAGAGCAGCAAACTGGTCAGACCATCTGTGAAACAAGTCTTGTTTTACACCCAGTGCTGGATCTCACTGCACAACCTCTGGCTCTTGCAATAGTAAAAATAACAAGTTTTCTTCTCATTTGACTTCTCTGAACATATATGGTTTAAAAATGTTGGGGTGGCTCAGCTTTGTGGAAATGCAATCCTCCTTCCAGTCAGCAGGGAGAAGAAGGAAGTAGAGCCAAGCATCTTGTGACCCTCTGGACATCTCTGTGATTCAGGGTGGAAGATAACAGGTGACAGAGAGTCAGAGCAGGAGATCATCCAACAAGAAATCTCCTGTTTGTGCCACACTTACACCTCCTGCCTGGGGCAGGGCACAGATCCTTTCTCCAAGCAGCCACTCCTGTGCCACAGCTGTACCTGCAGGCCATGCTGACCCAAACCAGGACAGAAGCACCTTATGCACCACTAGAACACAGTGACCAGATCAGCTTCCAAATCATTGCTGTTTGTTAAGTAGCAACAATTAAAAAAAAAAAAAAAATCAGTCACAGCTGTGAAGCAGGGAGCAGCTAGAAAAGGCTTGACTTGTAAAATGGGCAAAAAAATCACAGAGACAGACTCGAAGCTCTGCACCGTGACATCCAGTCACTTCAATGAATCCCTAATGAGTGTTAAACACAGAACTGCACACACCAGAACCACCCCCTCCCTCAACAAGAAAGGTAAACTAAGGCAATTCAGTGTGTAGCCCCCAAATTAAATCATCTCTCACGTCACATGCACGAAGGGAGAACACCTGCAGTTCCTGAAAGCAGTCTGAGATGAGAACTAAACCACTGTTCTCTACCAAGCATTTTTGGGGTGCAATTTGTTTATTGTGCTCAGGTGAATTATTCCCAGCAGATTCCACACTAAGGAGAGAACTCTGTTTAGTTTAGTTAATCACACACTTTACAAGTACTGTGATCATAAGTTGTTCTGCATGTGAAGCACAAGGCATCTTCACATACAGCAAGTTAAAAAAAACCCCAATGTCATTCAAAGTTTGAATTTTTTTCTTCAGTGGAAGTTAATCTCACCTACTCCTAAAGCTTGTATTACTGAAAAAATGAAAATGAAATGGCAACTTTTTGGACCTTACTGACAACAAAAACCCGAAGAGGAGCAACAGACCACGAGCAACAAAGATACATGAAAGCATTAATAAGACCAGATGCCACCACTCTTGCCAAGTTTGAATGAAGTCCTAAATCCTAAATGATTCCATGATAAATGCACATGGCTCAAGCCTGGCTGAGCATTCCTGCACAGCCCTCCACAGGCTGGAACACACCACACACCAACCATGGTAAGGAAACCCCACTTACATTAAAACTGAACTACAAGAGCATCAAAATGACAGTATTTAGTTTTTTGGCACTCTGGAATGTGATGAGTATCTCTGATTTATCCTTTGGTTTATATATGTTTCTCTCAGCGTACAGAGAAGGGAGAAGCCAAGAGCAGCTTGCTAGAGATGAATTTTGAGAGACTCTGGTCACTGAGGCCCCACACTGCCCCAGACTGAAGCAGCAGAGCAGTCTGCAGTCCAAAAAGGTAAAATGCAAGCGGGCGACACATTGAGAAGACAAAGAGTTTTACTGCAATGAAGCTGAGGAGCGTCAGAGTGAAATGAAGGGTATCCCATGGGACAAGGAACTGTACAAGAACACACACCAGAAAGTGCACATGTCTTTAGAGAGGAGCTCCTGCACAGAACAAGGTGAGTACACACAACCCCCTTCCCCACTCCCAGCCCACCCTTCCTTTTTTTTTAAGTTTCAAGAGTGAATCAGAATGCAGAGACTTTAGGACAAACAAATCCATCAATCAGTTGTTTCACTCTCTGAAACTACTTTTGACTGTGATAGATGCCACAATTAACATTGCTAAAGTCTTGATGTGTTTTCAACAAGACCTGAGAAAGGACCAGCCCACATCTCAAATTCCACAGAGGGCTCACAAGGAGCTCAGAGGGCACTCCCTGACTCTCCTGGAGCAGCACTGGTTGTTTCCATGTGAATTCCCATTACTGCTGCCTTTAACCACGTGTTTGGTGGCTTCAGCAGCAGCTCTGAACCCCAGGCCCAGGAGGTATCACCAGCTGGAAGACCTGACACACCTTCATTTGAGGTAAACCCTAAACCACAGATCACAGGGACATCTGAGCACCAAGTGCTTCAGGCTGCTCCTCTGCTTCCAAACTCCTTCCCAAGGCAGACACTGCTGTTCTCTGCCAGCATCCCTTCACACCTGGAATTTTGTTAGAAGATTAAATAGATGGAAGGCACCTCAGAACAGGAGAATTAGTGACAAAGCAACTGATCCCTGGTGATTTGGGAAGCACAAAAAGAGATGAGGGTAACAGGATGAGAGCTGGAGACTCAATAAAGGCACATAGTGTTTCATCAGAAGTTCTCCAGCAGTGCTCTAGTATTTGTGCACAGCAGCAGAGGCACATATGAAAACAAGGTAAATAATATTTTTTGTTCAGCTCCTGCAGTCAGTTCTCCAACATCTGTACTGAACCATTTGATCATTACTTTGCATTCTCATTAAATAATATTATAATAATAATCATTACCATCATCAATCTCAGCTATTCAAAGATGACCAGGAGGAAGTTCAGTAGTAACTGCAACTTCTGAAGGATATCTGGAAATTATGGGCTCAAAAAATGAAAACATATACCAATCTCCATATTCTCTAATCATTAGTTACGTTGCTGATCCACATCATAACAACTTAGGATGAGATCCACACATGCCTACACAGGCAAGAAAGGTGACACCTGAAATTATTGAAAGCCAAGTCCCCTGTATCTCTGGGATACTTTTCCCATCACTACCAGATGCAAAAGACACCCATTTTATACATGAGCAGGGCCTCTACTGAAGATAAAGCTGTGGTTTCATGGCAAAGCCACACTCAAATACTTTTAGTAGCTCAGGTATCAAAAACCACTCAGCTGTGTTAACTCCACCTGAGCTTCTCAGCAGGGCTGTGCTCCAAACTACCCTGCCCCTTGTGAAGTCCTTCCTCACCTATCCAAAGCAGTCCTCCTCCAGCTTTTTCTGTATCATTCCCTACGGAGATACTCCAAGGGATTCAATTTTTCCATTCTGATGGAAGTTCTGATCCCTTGCTCACCAAAGTCCTTCACCAGGTGTGATTTGCCACACTGATATTGAAACATAAGCAGGGGGCTCTACATGGTCATCATCAACTCCTGCTGGACTTGGTGGCCCTTCCAAGGTGATACCACCACTAGTGAAGTTCTTCAATGTCGCCAACGTTCCCATGCACAGTTCACCAAATATTTATCACTGCACAGTCTTTTGCAACCTCCTGACCCTCCAGCCACGGATCCCCCCATGCCAGCAGCCTGACACAGAGGAGCTGCACCCCCCCCTCTCAGCCCTCACCGTTTCAAAGCTGCCCTTGTGCATCAGGTCAATGGGAGGCCTGAAGAGATCTGCCAGCGTCGTGAGCTTCTTGTCCACGGCCCCTCCGTTCCGGAGCTCCTGCTCCTGCCGAACTGCACCGCCCCAAGAGGAAAGGAGGCTGGGTTAGACAAAGGACACTCACAGGGGGGATTTATGGTTGGCTGAACGCTCAAACACAAAACTTCAGCGCTAGGCGCAGGGTTAGACCCCACCAAACAAGATCAGCTGGTATGTAAGGGCAGAATCCCACCTGTCTCAGCTTTCTCTGACTTTAACTCTTAAAAAACATCTTAATAAACCTGAGTATCAGCAGAGGGGGGTCATATACCAGTATTTGAAAACAAATAAGTCAAAAGAAGCCATGACTTGTCCCCAATGATGCTTTAAAAGGGGAAACTGAGCTAGACTGTAGCAATGTAATATTTCTACCGTAGTGTTTCCATTACTTGACTGTGGGGCAATCCCACAGAAAAGAAAATCCAAACAGATTAAGTTTATATGGGGAAATCTCTTTGGATGTTTATATTTAATATCAAATCTTCCCACAATCAGCTCAAGGTACCACTGTCTTGGGTGAACAGGTTTTCAGCCTTGTTTATTCCCAAGTATCACACTTTGAATGTGTCTTTTAACTGCATCAGTTCCACCCAAAATAACACAGAACATATTTCCTACACAGACCTGATCATGTACAATAAAGATACACATGTACACAGCAGATACACAATGTATTTTGTTGAACCAAGTCATCTGAAATGGGCAATAACTATCCCAGGACCAAAAATCTTCCAGTGTGGAAGGAGATGCCAATGGGCCAAAGTGTACAAACCATGTCTGAGCAGACACAGAGGGGATAAAGTATCCCTGTGGAACAGGTCTAGGACACAGGAAATAAACTGGACTTTCATGGCCAGGGCTGCTTTTCCAGAGACAGACAGACAGGGATGTTCATCTATAAAGTTTTACCAAAAAGCATGACAATGTTTCACCATAAACCCTCACAATGAATTACATATTGTGCATCTTTAATGTCTTAGAGTAGAATCCCAGAATGGTTTGGGTTGGAAGGGACCTTAAAGCTCATCCAGTTCCAAACCTTGCCAGGGGTAGGGACACTTCCACTAGACCAGACTGGAAGATGGTGAGAATAAAAATTGTGATTCTGTAAATGGTGCATTTTCATTTACACAACTGCCAGTGATTTTTGTAGTTAATGAGTTCATTATTACTGCAAAACTCTCACCAAACCTATCAGGGGAAACAAAGTAATTATCAACACTTATTTTCAGTTTGGCAGCCCACACCTGTGTGGGAACATGGTCCCACTTGTGTGGGAGCCCAGGAGCAAGGGACAGGACAAGAGGAAACAGCCCCAGGCTGCACCAGGGGAGGCTGAGATTGGATATTTGGGAAACTTTCTTCACAGAAAGGGCTGTCCAGCCCTGGCACAGCTGCCCAGGGCAGGGGTGCAGTCCCCCTCCCTGGAGGGATTTTAAAGCCATGTGGATGTGGCACTTGGGGACATGGGTTAGTAGGTGGCCTTGGCAGTGCTGGGAGAATGTTTGGACTCGATGGTCTTGGAGGGCTTTTCCAACCTTAACGATTCCACAGTTACACCTCTGGAATACTCCAGCAACACCAGCAACAAGAACTGCACAACAGCCATAACTCAGCTGGGAAATATCTGCTGTTGTGCTGTCACAGTGATATTCTGTGAAACTTAATGGATTAAACAACAGCCAGTGCTTTGGCATTTGGAAATCCTGTGTATGAACAGACAGGGGCAAACAGCAATTCAAGTCATGAGAACCTCGTGTGTGGCCAAGGAAGAAGCCTCAGGGCTACTCAAATGTAATTCAAGTGTCAGAATGACCACTGCCTAGCCAAGAAATATTCTACTTGGGTGTTAGAGATTCTTCCCCCTTTTCTACTCCCTCTAGAACACAAAAAGAGGTTTTTTCAGAGTTAGCAAGAAAGTATTTGCCATATGAAAGCAGACAGAATATACCGTGATAATAATGATTCTCTAAATCTAATAATATTATTCAAAAAAACTTCTATACCACAGGCAATTTAAAAACCATTCAACAGCTGAAAGCTGTCCTGGCCTACAAGGGAAACAATTTTTCAATCTTATTTGAATTAAAAGTAATAAAACAGAACGTCAGGCTTACTGATCTAGAGACACTTACTGGTTTCTGTCTGAAAATCCCGAAAGCCATCGAATATGGAGCGCGCGGGTCTGCGTCTTTTAGGGGCTTAAAAAAAAATAAACAAAATTCAAGAGTTATGTCAGAAGTGCCTTATCAAAACAAACACATATTAGTACTTTCCATCACATGTGTGAGAAAACAGAACAGAGATCCAAAGCAGGGATGATGTGGAAGAAGAGGAAGGGACAGAGGAGGATGGAAACAGGTGGTTTGTAAATCCCGTTTTCCAACGCGTCCTGCCTCCAGCAAACCCTACCTCAGACACAACACGTGTATCAACAATACACAGATGTTTAAAGTCGTCTCCTTCTGATGGGCTCACCAAGACCCATCAGCACGTAGTGGCAGTGCTGTCACAGCATCACCATGTCACAAATCCAGTCAAGATTTTACCAAAGGCCTTCAAGTGGACAAAAATCTTTAAAAGATTAAACCCCATGAGAGAATGTTTTCTTTGTAAGGAAACACATTTGGTTTTTTTTCCACAATGCAGTTCTATTCTTTTCTAAACTCTCATTCTGACCCTGTCCCAACTTCTGTGGCTGGACTGGCAACAGCCACATTTTTCCATTAGATCCAGTGTCACTGTTTGCAAGAAAACCTTCAGAACTGAATATCTGCAGCTGGACAGAATGTCAGAAATAACACCCCCAAGTCCCACTGAAGTCCTAAGGTCCAGCACAACCATTGCACTCAGAATGAAAACAGAACTGCTCGCTGGGACTTGTTGCAGCTCTTTGTGTGCTTTACTATCAACTGAAAGCAGAACAATTTCAATACAGAACTTTCAAAGCCCAACTGCCACGAGACATAATAAATAACAAACAAATTAAATAAGACAAATACAATCTATACCCAGTGGAAGCATGTTGATACAGACTATCAGGGAAAAAGCCTGAATAAGGAACATGCTTGTGAATAACATCTCAACTCCAGTGAGTAACATCTTCACCCCGAGAGCTTAGGGACAAGCACAGCCCAACAAAGCCAACCTCAGAGCAACTTCAACTTAGCTGAGAACAGGAACTGAAGGACCACTTCAGCAAAAGCAGCATGTCCCTGCAAGCTCAGCCCCAGCCTGGCAGCACAGGTGAACAGGTTCTCAGCAGCCCAGGTAGCTGCTTCCCTGGTCATCCTTTGCCCTGCAAGACGGGATCCGTGTCTCTGGCAGAGCACAAACACACAGGATCACCTCTTCAACTGGAAGAACACCTGAGCTCACACCACCACCTCTCAATATGATGCTGCTGAAAACAGTAAGCAGCATCTCCCCTGCTTTGAGGTTAGAGCTGAGAAGACAAATGAAGCACCTCTCCAGGTTCAGCTACTTTTTCAGGCTGCTTCATGTTTGAAACATAAGTGGCACTGGTGCATCAGAAGGGCCAGGAGGGCATCACTGACCCAGGACCCCTCAGTTGGTGGTCAGTGACTGTGACTGAGATCAGTGTGTGACAGGTGGGTAGAACCTGACCAACCATTAGGGTCAGCAGATCTTAACCCTGCACCACTGAGATTCCTGAACCCACAGGAGCCTACACTTTGTCAAAAACTCTGTGTCAGGCCACAGGAACAAGTACAGAGCTTGTCTGTCTTCAGAGAGGCCTCAGCAGGTCACCTTCCTCTGGAACCACCTCTCAGCTTGTGCATCCTGGCTAAAGGCCTCTCTGATGTTGAAACAAAGGTTTAAGAGAAATCCAGTTCCCAGGTAAACCTGAAGCTTGGTCTCCTTCTCCTTTCTAACACAAGAACTAAACAAAGAAAAAAGGGCATTTCCTGTGGGTGTGAGACCACTTTAGTGACGAGCACTTGCATGGCCTTCCTTGATAAAAAGGGCGAGGTTCTCAATCCACTTGACATGGCAAAAGTGAGCCCAGAAATGGCCTGGTCAACACAGGAAGGACAGAAACAAGAAAAGTAGCTGCATGGTGCAGCTTAAAGAGCAAATTAAATTCCTAAATGAGAAATGGAGAAAGCTATGGGTAATAATCACACAGGTCACCCCTTCCTTTTGATCTTTCATCTCCCTAGGAAGCATGCATTTGTCCTCTTCATTTTCACTTCATTTTACCAAAGATTGAGCCAAGGCTCAATGTCTCATCCCAGCACCTTGAACACTTCCACAGCAGTGTCCCACGGTTCTGAACCCCCAGAATGCAGATGTGTACTTAATTAAGTTAATTGGCTGTTGCCTCACCAGGTCTCATGAAACAGGAGTTAGCAAAATTAGTACCTTTGGGAACGCAGCATCTCTCACGTGTGAGGTTTTCGATGCCACTGGTGTTACTTCTTCATATTTAGCAAGTTCTGGTTTTCTTTTGTCACTTAGCTCATCTCAATGTAAAGAAAACAGAAACAAAATAACAACACAAGCCTACCTCCAAACAAGGGCTCAGGCTCTACTAAAATTTCCTGCTTTTGAGGAATTGGAGCTCGTACTTCATCCCTATCAAAGGAGAAGAAAAAAAAAAAGATCAGAGAGATGGTAATATTTCAAAGGAATGTATAAACCACATTTCACTGTGCTCCAAAAGCTCCTGCAACTTGAACCAGCTAAGGATGCTGCTGTACCATTGCACAGAGTGAAGAGATTTGGGGTTAAAAGGGACCTCAAGAGAGCATCTATTCCCCCTCATGGCACTGCTGCAGGGCTTGGTACCCACTGCATCAAGTTCTGGCATGGATTACCTTTGATAGAAGATTACACAAACCCCTGAATGACTCGATCCCAGGCTTTGTCAATCTACTATTTAAATGCTTTTTCTTCTTTAATAACTTTGTTAGAACTTGGAAAAGTTCCTTAAAACTTAGCAAAAGCTGTTAATTACCCCATTTGTTATCCTCCTCTGATTATCTACATAGAGAACAAAAACTATTCTCTTCCTTATTACCAGCTTTCTTCTGTTGGAAGACCTTTTGCTTTCACTTAAAACCCAGAGCTCCCTGTTATCCAGAGGAAGGAAAACAAGATGGTCAAAATGCCCATTTCCCCCATTTCAAGCAATTCTTTGCTCACATAACTGGGCTCCCTCACATATCAACAGCTCAGTTATGGTTGCAGAGATTTACAGATAATCTGAAATTGCAATTAGGATAAGAAAGGGAATCACAAGGGCTCTGAAACATCACTTAACTAGTGCAGTTAGCTGGCCCTTGGATCTGTGTGGAGGAGGACATGGGTTCATCCACTGCTACATCCTGTCTAGGAACTCCCTCTTTCCTTGGACTCTTCCAAGGTGTACAGTGTGTACTTGATGGTTCTTGGCTGTGCAGGTTTCAAAAAGTAACTCAGAATGTCAGCAGGATGCAGTAACCCTGCTGTTAACCTCCACATCTTTGGCTGTAACCCTGCTGTTAACCTCCACATCTTTGGCTGCTGTGTGCAGCTGGTTACTCTCCATTTGCATATTTACTGTTCTCTGTTCTTAGGAGGAACACTAAGCTGACCAGCACCTGGAGGGTGTCAAGTACAAAAAAGAAAGTATTCGAAGAAAAACTTCAACCTTAAGTCACTAGTGTGCCAAAAGTTGTCTAGAAATAAGAATGCTAACACCTATAAATGCAGAGTTTTACCTTCCATCACCTGTCAAAGGTTCAAGCAGGAAGACACTTGACATGACCTAAAAAAGTCAGTGCCACAACAACTGTTTACATTTATACATGTGCTTCAGAAGTATGAAGGGGAAGGCTTTTCCTCTGTCTTTTTCCCCAAAGTGGACGATTTTCATAAAGACAAAAGCCTGGCCAGGTTTAATTTACAATATTTAATGAATGTGATTTATACCAACTCATTTCCACTGAAAACATTCCATTTGTCCCAAACAGACTCATCAACAGGCAGCAACAAAAGCCTTTCTGCCATGGTCAAGTGGAAAAACTCTTCCCTTTACAGGCATCTGATGTGCAAGACACTGATACAGATGTTGTAGCTGCTGATTCCTCTGCACACTGGTAGACATGGTCTGGCCTTTTCAGTGCAAGACAGGGATAAAACACCTCCAAACAAACAAAAGCCAAACAAAAAAGCAAACAAAAACAAACAAAAAAACCCAGGTAACAAGTGACACAGTGAGACAAAACAGCCTCAAGCTGTGCCAGGGGAGGTTTATACTGGATATTAGGGAAAATGTCTGCACTGAAGGGGTTGTCAAGCACTGGCACAGGCTGCCCAGGGAAGTGGTGGAGTCACCATTGCTGGAAGTGTTCAAAAATCGTGTCATTGTGGCTCTTGAGGACATGGTTTAGAGGTGAGCGTGGTGGAGTTGCTGGGTTGACAGCTGGACTTGATGATTTTAAAGGTCTTTTCCAACCTCAACAATTCCAGAATTCCATAAAATGGGACTAAATCATTGTAAAGTAAAATTTCCAGAGCAATTTAGAAGTGAGAATCTCTTATTACTGGATCCTCACTTTAATGTCCTGTGCTTTGTTTGTAAAAAAACAGCACGTGTAAGCTACAGAAAACTTCTGAAGCACAACACAAGAGGCTAATTTCTGCTGGTCCACAAACCGAGTTACGTAACAACTCCATTTACCCAGCACAGCGTTGGAGCAATCAATTTAGCAGGGACCAAAGCAGCAGGTACTGCAGGGAGCTGGGGGAAGGTGAGGAGTGACAGCTGCCCTGTCTGCTGTGCCTGACACTGTGACATTTTCGGGCCAGACGTCCCCCAGGTACGTACTCGGTGTGCGGGCGCGCGGCCGACACCCCCGCCGAGCTGGTGCTGGGCTCCTCTGCAATCCCTCCACCATCCAGGAACATGGTGACAGCCATCTCCAGGTTATTGTTGCAGGCCTCCAGCATGTGCTTCCCCACGCTCTCGCTGGCACCTGCAATGCCAAAGGAAAATTAAAGGCACCCAGAACAGCTTTCTCTCTCAAAGCGTTAATAATTAGGAAGAGCAGTTCATCAGCTGCCATTTATCCCTGAAGTACAGCTATGGAATGAGAAAAACATACATTTCTCAGGGGGAGGGAAAGCCTGCACAGAGGACAGCCAGACTTCTTCCTGATGGCAACAGAAAATCTAGTGGAAGCCATCTGAGGGGTCTTCTAGAGGTCAGACCTTTTCCTGGTATAATTTTTCCTGGTATGTGGATCTGTTGGAGTCCAGAGGAGGCCATGGAGATGCTCCAAGGGCTGGAGACCCTCTGCTCTGGAGCCAGGTTGGGAGAGCTGAGGGTGTATAGCTCGGAGAAGAGAAGGATCCAGAAGACCTCAGAGCCCTTTCCAGGGCCTGAAGGGGCTCCAAGACAGCTGGAGAGGGATTTTGGACAAGGGCCTGGAGGGACAGAACAAGGGGGAATGGCTTCCCACTGAGGGCAGGGTTAGATGGGATG